>NW_028120611.1:0-145302 GCF_965178545.1 Coloeus monedula | reverse complement strand
TGGCCGGGTCTGGGTTTGGATTTGTGGGCACCGAGTGTTCCTTGTGTCAGCTTTAGGTCTTCTGGATTGGTGGGAGTAGTCAGAGAAAAGAGAAGGCAATTGAAATGCGGAGCTCCATTCCCGGAGAAATGGTCGGGATGGGAGAGGAAAGGCTGTGGAGCTGCTGGGAGCTCGTGGAGAACGAAAGGATCTGAGGCCTGGAGGCAAAAGCTGTGGAACAAAGCCTGAAAAGGGTGTGGGGTGGGGCGGGAGGGGGAGGAGGGCACCGTGGTGGGGGGAAAGAGGGAAAGGATCCCTGCTCCGGGAATCCAGCAGGGACCAGGAGAGGATCATTTTCCATCCACTGCTCTCAGTGGAATCCTAATAAGGATGGTGGAAGGGAAGTGATTCGTTTGTTCTTAGGTTTGGAATGAAAGGTGCTCTTGCAGAGGGGACTATTGACCTGTTAAAATTCTGTTGGATACAGGAAAAGAGGGAGGAAGCAAGCAGGTGGGGAATGAAGGGGTGGATTTTTTGGTGGATACAGGGAAAGACACGGGAAGGGGCTCTCAAGTAAAATACACCTCACGGGCAGCACCAGGAGAAGCCTCAAGTGCCCTTTTTTTCCAAGCTCTGACATTCCAGAGGAGTAAGCAGTGGTCAGCCCATCACTTTCTGTATTCCTTGGATGCCCAGTGCTTTGTTGGGAAGAGATAATATTTGGAAATGAACAAATCCGGGGATGTAATTTCCTGATAGTAAAGCCCCAGAGAGCCTGGTTTTGATATCCTTCCAGCACCCAAACGCAGCAGAGGGAATCCTGGCGGAGCTGGAAAACGCTGTCGCTCCGTCGGTGGAATTCCTGGGAACTGGAAAGCAGCAGAAGCAGCAAGAACAGAGTTGGAAGCAGGCTCCAGCCGGGTAAGGCAGACACCAAATCCTTTGGAACTGGGCAGGGGTGGGAAGAATGAATTCTTACATTTGTAGCCCAGGGATTCCTGAGCAGGATCCCGGCAGGGAAGACTGCAGGGATCAGGCTGGGGCCTGATCGCAGCTGGGGGCAGCGAGCCTTGGAATTGGCTGAAGGGAAGAAAGAGGGATCCTTTGAGCACAAGGATCAGGTGTCAAATGCGGAGATGGCATCAGACAATTCCTCGGGAGGGTTTAGTTCCTGGGCCAAATCGATCTCCTGCCTTGTGAAGGAGCTCAGAGAGCTGGGAAGAGCCCAAGCAACGCAGGGAATGCACCGGCAGATAAAAGTGCCGGGGAACGGTGGGGAAAAGCATCCGAACAGGGGGCCTCGTTTTGTACAGGGACGGTACAAAAAATTGTCCGAAAGAATAGGAATGGAATGGGATTTTACGTATTCCTCGGAGGCCACAATCCAGTGGGAAGGCTGAGAGAAAGAAACAAGGCCTAAAAAGGCAGATGAGCCAAATCTGCCCAAAGCCTCCAATGGCCACATTCCCTGGCATTGCTGAGGACTTCAGCCAAGCTCCAAGCAAAAGGTGAGCCCCTGATTTTGGTGCCAAGGGAAACTCCAAGTTAAGAACGATCCAAATATGAAGCGCTTCTCACAAAACTCAGCTTTGCAAACCTTTCTTTGGGCTAAAAAAGAAAAGATGGGAATGCCCTTGGCAGAAAAGCAGCTGTGAGGCACAGCAGGCTTCAAATGCCTGTCAGCAGGAGCTCCAGGAGAAACGGCTGCTGGCTCCGGGCATCCTGGGCTTTCCAGGCAGGTTTTGTAGCGGATTGCAAGGCAGTTTTCCTGCCTCTGGGGGGTGGCACCTGCATCCCGCTGGAAAGGGAAAATGTGGAGAGAGGGGCAAGCGGGAAGACGGTTGCTGATGTGTGTCCTTGGATTGCAGTTCCTCCCGGTGAGTCTGTGCTGCTGGAAGTTTGAAGGAGATCAGTCCTGGAGTACGTGTGGGTTCACCTGTGGGGTTTGGGAGCGACGCCGGACATGAAATTCCAGGGATGTTCCCTTTGCTGGAGTGAGAAGCAGTGGAAGCACTTTGCTGTCTGCTTCTTCATTGCCTTCGCCTCGGTCCCCTGGGGCTCCAGGTAATCCCCTCTCACCTTTCCTTTTCCAAGGGTCTCTAAATGAGGGCTTGAGCTTTGGTGTAGCTCCCTTTACAGGGAAGATCTGTTCCAGGAAAGGTCTCCTGGTCTGGACCGATGGCGTTGCAGGAAGAGCAGGAAACCCCACAGCTCCTGTGGCTCCCTCATCCGATTTGCCTGCAGGCAGCAGCAAGGATCATTCCCAAGTGTCATCCCCTGGCTCCGTGACTCGGTGAGGTTGTGTTCCGCCAAAGGCCAGGGGCCGCTTTGTTTTGCAGCTCACGAAAGTCCAGCTCGGTGGTGCTGGGTTTGGTTTTTGTGTGTAATGAAGGCACTAAAAAATTCCCCTCCTTCACTGGCACAGCCCTGGAGTGGGAGCAGATTCCCCTTATCCCGCAGTTATCCCGCTCCTGCCCTGGATCCCTGCGGTGCCGTGTGTTCTCCAAGCTCACAGCACTGCTGGCTCTAAACAAGAAAAACAATCCCTGTTCCTTCTCTTCTCCGTCCTTGATGTTCCCAGGCCCTGCATCTCCCTGGCTATTCCCTGTGGGAGTCTTCATCTCCATCCCACCTTATCCCGATCAGGTAAGGGTCTGAGACGTGTTTAGCAGCAAATGCATTCCTGTGAAGAAAGCCAAGAGCAAAGAGCATCCAGATGCAGAGAAGTCTTTAGAAAAGCGTTCCAGACGTGCAAATGAGGGATGTGTCTTCCTGAATCTCCTGTTGTTTTTCTCTGTCACGTTTTGGAAGGGTTTCTCTCAGTGATTTCCTGCAGTCCAGGTGCGTCCCTTCTTTTGTCCAAATCCAGTGCCAGAGGATCGAACAACTGACGAGTGGGGCCTGGGATGAAAACGGTTCTCCTAAAATGAGGGAAACAATGCTAGAAGAGAAATGAGCATCCTTTTAATGCCTGGAATAAAAATGCTGGAAAAGGGCACTTTTTATTTGCTATGGTGTCATTCTCCATTTTTTTTCCATAGCTAAAACTCCACGGTGAGCAATCAGAGCAGAAATAGGAAATGCAGGAGTCTTGGATTCCACAGTGGGATTAACTTCCCTTTTCTGCTCTCTTTCAGGACAGGAAAAACCACTGAACTCGCCCCATCTTTGGGACCAAGAGCTGTGGTGTTGGAGTAGGCAAAGCCAGCTAGGGCCCCCCTTGTCCTGCCCATGGTGTGGGTCAGGGACAGGCTCCTCTTCTCCTCTGCGCTGGGATGAACTGCCTAGGGAATGCTATTTCTGACAGCCCGGTCCTAGCCCCGGCTACTGGAAATGGGCGGAGGTGAAGAGGCAAGTGCCAGAGTTGCTTGGGGATGATGGAATTGTGGTGTTTGGCTGTGCCCAGAGGGGCAGGTTGGGCATTTCTGTGTGTCTGAGGACCGGTTTGGGTGCTGGGGAGCCCGGGGAGCCGAGCTCTCAGTGCATTCCCAGCTCTCCCGGGGGTGGGAGCTGGTGCAGGGCTCTGGTCGGGCTCGGGGCAGGCCCTGGCCCCGGCACAGACACGCTGGGGTGGTTTGGGGACGCTTGGGGAGCCGTGGGAGGAAAATGAGGGATGGTGCTGGGCGGAGCGATCGGCCTGTGCTCGTGTCAGCGCAGCCGTGCAGGGCACTGGGATCTGGGTAAAACACCGGCTCTCCTGGTGTTCAGGGATGCAAGGTCTGAGGCACTGGATTTACTTGGGGCTTTCCAGGACAGCAGGAACAAGAGGAGGTGTGGTGCCAGAGGTGCGTCCCATCAGGTTGCAGTTCCCTCTTTCCCATTTCCATTTCCTCCTCAGTGCAGGTGTCCCCTGCAGCCCATGAGCACGGGGCCGGTGACAACTCCCTGTCTGTAGAGGGATTCCTTATGGAACAAGGGCAGATGACACTTGTGTGAGGCTTACGACTGTTAGATTTAGACCAGGATGGGTTTAAGGAAAACTAGAATCGTGTGTTAATCTTACTGGTCAATGAACAAATGGAATCCACACTTCTATAAGAAAAAATATAGTGTATGGAGCATAAAGAAGAAGCTGTTTTTGCCTGCTGCTGCTGCTTGGCTGTATCATGTAACCCCATTCGAACTCTGCCTTCAAGACAGCTGTGAGACCGTGAAATAAAGAACTTAGCAGAACAGCAGCCTCCTCTGCTCTTTCACCCTGGTCCGAGAAGGAGGGGTACCCTGTCAAAGGCTCAACACTTGCCTTTCTGACTTTGTTTCTAAATTTCTACCTTTCTAATTTTGTTTGTTTCTAATTTTTTTTTGTTTATAACTTTGTTTGTTTTTAACTTTCTCCCTTTAGAAACGTGTTCGTTTCTTGTATTTTACCTCTCTGTTTGTTTCTAAATTTCTGCCGTTGTAACTTTGTTTCTAACTTTCTACTTTTAAAATTTCATTTGTTTTTAACTTTTTACCATTCCTCCCAGCGAGGGCTGTGTGCAGAATACTAAAACGTGTTAAGTTCTTCATTTTTACATCTATAGGCAAATGCTACTGATTTAGATGTAAATTCATTTTGAAATGAGCCAGCCCTCTCTCTCTACTCTGTCGCATACAGGAATATAAGAAGCTGGGAATAGAGATCAGCAGGTTTTGAGAATAAGGAGCCGGCGTTTTTCTGTAGGAAGGAAAGCAGCAAGCGCCTGGCCCCAGGAGCCGAGACGCTCGGGCTGCAGGAGCTGCAGAGCGCCCGGAGCCGGCTTTTCCCTGTGCTCTGTGCCTGCCCCCGGGCTGAGCTGGGCGGCGCTGCTGCCGCCCGGTGGCGGCTGAGCCGAGAGGGCGGCGGCCTCGGTGGCTGCCGAGCGTGGCAAGGAGCGGGAGCGAGCGGGGCGGTGTCTGTCAGCGGAGGGGAGGGTCCCGGGAGCGGCCCCGGTGCGGCCCCGGTGCGCGGGGCGGGCCCGGCCCGGGAGAGAGGGGCGGGGCCCCGAGCGATGGAGCCGCCCCCGTGCCGGGCAGGGCGGGCCCCGGGGCCGGGCGGGGCCGGGGCTCTGGGGCGGGGCCGAGCGGGGCCGGGGGCGGCTTCAGGGGCGGGGCCGGGCCCGGCTCAGGTGCGCGGGGCGGGGTCCGCACAGGTGCGCGGGGTCCCAGGGCGGCTGCGCAGGGCGGGGCCGAGGTGATTTAAGCCCCCGAAATCGCCCCTGCCGCCATTTGCTCCCTCAGAGCTCGGGGAGGCTGCGGCCGGGCCGGGCTCCCCCGGCGTGGCCCGGGAGAGGCCCCCGCTCCCCCTCTTTCTTCCCCGTCTTTCTTCCCCCCGTTTCTCCTGCCCTTATCCTCCTCCTTCTTCCCCCGCTTATCACCTCTTTCCTACCCCCCCCAGTTTCTTTCTCTCTCCCCCACACCCTCCCTGTCTCTCCCAGCCCCCTGCCTGCCCTCTCCCCAGCGCCCCCCCACCCTCTCTCCCTGCTCCCCTGTGCATCCCCGACCCCCCCCGCCTCCTTTCTCCCCCACCCCTCCTTTCTCCCCTCTCCGTACCCCGTTCCCCAACCCGACTCCCCTCTCTTCCTCCTCCTCTGACCATCATCCTTCCCCCTCACCCGACCTTTCCCTTCCCCCCTCGTTCTCCCCAACCCACCCCGACTCCTCTCCCTACCCCATCTCATCCCTCCCCGTTCCCTCTTTCCCCCGCAGCCGCGGGGCTCGGGGCGCCGGAGAATAAAGCCCAGAGGGCCGGAGCCCGGCGCCCCTGCCCTCGCTGGAGCCTCGCACGGGGGACCCGCTCGGCGGGTCCCCCGTGCAGTACAAAAACAGCGCCGGGGCTCCGGCTTTCCACACATCACACTGGGGATCCCCTCCTCAGGAGGAGTTCCCGGGGGAGGTGGTGGGTTTTGGGGAGGGTGGTGGGTTGGGGTGGGCCCCCTCCTCAGGAGGGGTTCCCGGGGGGGTGGTGGGTTTCGGGGAGGGGGGTGGGTTGGGGTTGGGGTGGGCCCCCTCCTTAGGAGGGGGTCCCGGGGGGGTGGGTGGGATGGGCCCCCTCCGGAGGAGGGGGTCCCGGGAGGGGGTCAGGGTGGGCCCCCTCCGGAGGAGGGGGTCCGGGGGAGGGGGGTGGGGCGGAGGGGGGACTTTCCCCCCCTCCAGTCCCCGCCCCCTCTCCCGGACCCCCTCCTCCGGACGGGGCTCACCCCGGCCCCCTCCCGGGACCCCCTCCTCCGGACCGGGGCCCCGGAGGGAGGGAGGGTGGGGTGGGGGGATCCGGGTGGGAGGGGCTGTTGGTTTGGCCTGTGAGCTCTATGTCTGTTCATGCCACAGAGTGACGTGACCCCCCTCTGCTTCCCCCCCCCCCCCCCGAGGCCCCGGTCCGGAGGAGGGGGTCCCGGGGAGGGGGCTGGGGTGAGCCCCGTCCGGAGGAGGGGGTCCGGGAGAGGGGGCGGGGACTGGACGGGGGGAAAGTCCCCCCTCCGCCCCACCCCCCTCCCCCCGACCCCCTCCTCCGGAGGGGGCCCACCCTAACCCCCTCCCGGGACCCCCTCCTCCGGAGGGGGCCCACCCCAACCCACCACCCTCCCTGAAACCCACCCACCCCCCCGGGACCCCCTCCTGAGGAGGGGGCCCACCCCAACCCACCACCCTCCCCAAAACCCACCACCCCCCCGGGAACCCCTCCTGAGGAGGGGATCCCCAGTGTGATGTGTGGAAAGCCGGAGCCCCGGCGCTGTTTTTGTACTGCACGGGGGACCCGCCGAGCGGGCCCGGCCCGTGTGGGGCGAGGGCAGGGGCGCCGGGCTCCGGCCCTCTGGGCTTTATTCTCCGGCGCCCCGTGCCCCGCGGCTGCGGGGGAAAGACGGGACAGAGGATGGGAATAAGGGAGCAGAGGGGGTCAAAGAAGGACCGCAGGTGGGGGGTTCGGGGTGTGCAGGGAGAGGTGGGATGGGGGGACAGGAAAGGAGGCGGGGGGAAGACGAGGACGGAGCACAAGTGGGGGGTCAAGGTGCAGAGGGGAAACGAGGGAAGAGGAACAGGGGGAGGTGGAGGGGGAAGGAAAGGTGGCAGACGGAGGGGGAGGATTGAGGGCAGGTGGGGGGAACTGGGAGGGGAAGGGGAGCAGGGTGAGGGGGCAGGGGGGACCCGGGATGGGGGCGAAGGAACGGTGGAGAAGGGGAGAGAGGGTGGAGGGGTAGGGCAGGGTTGGGGTGTGTAGGGGGACAGGGAGGGGGGATGGGGGGGACCGGGCCGGGGGGGGAGGGAGGGGAGGGCTAGGGGGGAGAGGGGGGGGGTAGGGGGGGGGGTGTAGGGGGTGGGGGAGGGGAGGCAGAGGGGGGAGAACGGAGAAGGGTTAGAAGAAGACAAACTAACACAAATATAAAGGAAAAGAACTACAGAGACATAGAAATATGGAAATACAGAGATCTAGAGCCCGGTCCGGCCACAACCGTTCCCACGGAGCGCCGAGGGAGCAAATGGCGGCGCCGCCGATTCCCGAGGCTTAAATCCCCTCGGCCCCGCCCCGCGCAGCCGCTCTGGGGCCCCGCGCACCTGTGCGGACCCCGCCCTTCACACCTGTGCCGGGCCCGCCCCGCCCCGCCCGCGCCCGTAAATGCCGGCGGATCCGCACCCGCTCCGCTTTGTGCGGTGGATGCTCATCCTGCTCCTCCCGGGCTGTGGCGGGACCGTCGTTCGGAGCGCTGTGCGGAGCCCGGCACCGGGGGCTACTCCCGGCGCTGCGCCGAGCCCGAGGCGCTGAGGTGGGAACGGGACCCGGGCCCTGGGATTCGGGGCTGGGTCCTGTCGGTGTCTGTTGGGGGTCCCGGGCCGAGCCGCTTGTCTCTCGGCGGGCGGGGTGCGGCTGCCGGGCTCGGAGAACTGAGGTGGGATGGGGGATGGCATTAGGCATCGGGATCGCCGCGGCTGGCAAGTGCCGCTCCGGGATTGGCGCTGGTGCCGAGCCCGGCGCTGCCGCTCCGGCTGCGGCCAGCGCGGGGCTGGGCTCCCGCCGGAGCTCCGGCTACGCTCCCGCTGCGGCCGTGGGGAGCCGGGGCCGTGCCGGTGCCGGGCCCGCCGGGAGGGCGGCGCTTCCCCGCAGCAGGCGCTGGATCGCGCCTGGAAGCGGCCGGGCCGCGGGGACCGCCCGTGCCCGCCCCGGCCCCCCCCGAGGCCGCCGCTCCCTCAGCGCCGCCCGCCCTGTGGGGCGCCCCCTGGCGCAACCGGAGCGCCGGCGCTCCCGGCCCGGCCCCGCCCGCAGCCCCCGCGGGGACGCGGAGCTCCCCCAGCCCCGGCACTGCCGAGGCCGCCGCTCCCCCTGCCCCGGGCCGCTCCCCCGGGGGCCTCCCGCCCGCCGCGGCCCCGCCCAACCAGCGCGCCTGCAGCGGGACGAGCCGCTCCCCCGGCCCGGCCGCTGGCGCCGAGGCCGCTGCTGCCGCTCCTGCTCTGACTGCGCCCGCTGCGGGACCGGGGCCTCGCCGGGGCTCGCTGCTGCTTGAGCCGCTCATCCCACAACTGCCGCTTGAGACCTGATGCTCTCCTTCCTCCCCCCCGCTTTCTCTGCGGCTTGCACGCTCCACTGCAAAAACCTCTGGCTTTAAAAGGCCAGGGAAAAATGTTTCTTCTTTGTTTCCAGAGTACAGGAGATCCTGAGTGGCAATAGGTACACAAGGACCACCAAGTCGAACCCTTATGTGAATGGCTCCTCTGGCCACTGAACCCACACCTGGGCACTCTCAGCACCCTGCTCCAGCCAAGCCAATCTCAGCTCCTGGCAATGTCCTGCCTGGGATAGGAATGCCAAGTGCCAGCAAGATCATTCCTATGCAAATACAACTCCTTCTTTTATGCTAATGCTGCTTGCCACACCAGCCCCTGTAATTGCCATAGGGCAGAGCTCCATGGCCAGCACCTGATCATGCAACAACACAGGTGAGCAGTTGTGTGACAGCACTGAACTCTTCCCATAACCCTGATTTCCTGCCCTTTCCAGGATTTACCCAACAGCTGTCAAGGTGCTTGTTCCATGGCCCTTTCCAGGGAGAAATGAGCAAGGCAAGTCCTGAGGGTTCACTTGCTCCACAGCCAAAGCTCTTCTGGAGAGGGTCAGGGCTGCTCCTGCCTGCAGAGGGGCCTTTCCCACAGGTGAGTGTTCACAGCCCAAAATCCCAGGGGCTGCTGAGGCAGGGCCAGCTTTTGTGGCCCAGAGCTGCACAGAGCTCTCAGCGACTCCTGCTCACTGCCAGGAGTGTTCCTTGGTGCTCCTTCCGTGTGTCCCAGCTGGCAGGGAATGGGGGGAAGGAGAAGGCCAGGAGGCCCAGGAAGGGAAGCAGCAGCTCTTGTGCTTTGGATTTGCAGAGAGGAGCTGTGCCTGCAGTGTCCTGCCCGTGGCACGCAGCGTGCCAAACACACATCCCTGGAACGGGCACTGGGCTGCCCGGGCAGCGCTGGGATGGACATGGATAAAGGGCTGCCCGCGGCCCCTCGGCCAGGGGCTGCTCTGAACAGGCACCCAGAGATGCTTCAGTCCCGACAGACCCCACTGACACCCCAAAAATGCCCCAAGGAACAGCTGGCACTGGGCAATGTCAGAATGGGCTGTTTGCAGAGGGGCTCAGACAGCAATTCCCAGTGCTGACCTCCCACACACCTGCCAGCTATGTCCCAGCCACCCAAAATGCCTTCCCTTCAAGCCTGAGGCCATCATCCCTCAGCAGTGTTAAGGCCAAGGCAAGCTTCGCCCACAGCAATGAAATGCCAAGCAATGCCCTCAGAGATGCCTTCAAATGAAAGGTCAGAGTCAGAGAAATCTCTTTGGATTGAGTTGGGAGTTTTTGGGGAGCCAGCTGGAACTGCACAACTGATGGAAAGCTTTCCCAGGTGGCTCCCACTGCAGGTGCCCTGAAGGCAGGGATGTGCATCCCTTTCCTGAGGGAAAAGAACTTGCAGAGGCCACTCCTGAGGCTCTGGAATGAAATCAACTCCTGCAGGGAGAGAAGTCCTCCCGTGGGCACAGGGGCTGCCTCAGCACGGGCTGGGAGCGTGTCCAGCCAGCGCCTGTTCCTGCTTTCAAATATCACCTGGAGCCCCAGCTCGGGGGGTGCAGGCAGCTGAATTCCAGGGAACTCTGTCAGGTGCCCCCAGGGACATTGGGGGGGGGGGGGCTGGGGGATGAGGGTTACAAACAGCAAATTCTATGGAACATGAAGCTGTCCTTGCCCTGACCCTGCTGAGCTTCCCTGGAAGCTCTGCTGGGTCCTGACACAGCTGGTGTTAAATAGGCAGCTCTGCATGGGAATATCCATGCTCCAGGAGGCGCTGGGAGGCTATGCCAGTGGCAATTCAGCAGGGAATTCAGGGCTTTGGGTAGAATTCATCTGAACTAGCAAAGCCAACCCCCAAATCTGCGCACCACCCAGGGAACAATCTTTGTGCTGCCCTGGCAGCCAAAGCCCCTGGGCTGGGAAATGTCAGCAGGCAAATGGATGGAATGATCTAAATGCCAGCATCCCCCAAAGGGACAATGCCATCACCTCCCTTTGCTCCCAAAGTGTCCGCTGTGTTCCCCACAGGTACCCTGGGGATGCCAGGGAGGTGCCTTTGCCCACAGTGCCTTTCTCCTGCCCCTCTCCAGCCTGAGGCCTCTTCTCCCTTCCCTGCCAGCTGATGCCAAGGAAGGAAGACACAGTGAGTGCTGAGTTGACCTCCAAACAGTCCTTCCCTCACCTTGAGATGACCTGAGATTTTACCCCCAAAATGTCCCCATCTGCCTCCTTCTGAGTTCCTCATTTTTTACAAGGAAGCATTCTTTCTCTGCTCTGGAGATTACCACAAGATTTGCCCCCAAAACTTTCCCCACCTGTCCACTACCTCTTTCCTCATTTCCACCTCAATCTTTTCATTCTTTGCCCTACAGATGCTTTCAATTTTTACCCCTCTGAACTTCCCTACCTGTCCATAAGTGATTACCTCAGTTTACCCCATCAAGTGCATTCTCTCTGCTACAGATCACCTCAGATTTTACCTCCAACATTTTCCGTACATCTCCACCACTGACTGAGTACTTTATTTTTACCTCCAAATACTCATTTTCTACCATGGAGATTCCCTCAAGTTTTACCTGCCAGATTTACCCACCTGTCCACAGCAATTCCCTCCGTTTACCTCAGGATGCTCCTGCTCTCTCCTAGAGATGACCTCACATTTTACCCCCTCAGTTTTCCCTACCTGCCCAGTTCTGATCACCTTCTTTTTACCTCAAAACATGAGTTCTTTCTTCTACAGATGAACTCGGATTTTATTACCAAAATGTCTATTTTGTCCCCTGTGCACTGACTAGATTTTAAAACCCAAACCACGCAGGTTATGTCTGTCTTACCCCCAAAATGTTCATTCTGTCCCCTACAAATTAGGTCAGATTTTTTCTCAAAACCACTTATGGTTCCTACATAATTACCTCAGGGTTTGCCCCCCACATTCTACCTCATCTTAACTGCTGATCACCTCATTGCTTCCTCAATATGTTCATTCTTTGCCCTACAGATCTTCCCAAGTTTTACACCCCAAATTTCCTTGCCTAGCCCCAGTGATTGCCTCAGTTCATGTCAGTGGTCACACTCTCCCTAGAGATTACCTCAAGTTTAACCCCCAAAATTTTCCTGAAATGTCCACAACTTATTACCTCATTTTTACCAAAAAAGATTCATTCTCAACCTTTAGATCATTTCAAGTTTGACCCCCCAAAATTCCCCTACCTGTCCACTACTGATTCCCTCATTCTTCCTTCAATATTTATTTCCTTTCTACCATGTAGCTTCTATCAAGATTTACCCCCAAAGTTTTCCATCTGTCTACTACTGCTTACCTCATTTTTACCTCAAAATGTTCTTTCTACAGCTTATTTAATATTATTTTTACACAAGTTTCCCTATCTGCCCACAACTGATTCCCTCATGTTACCTCAGTGTGTTCATGCTCTCCCCTAGAGATTAGCTCAGATTTAGCCCCCAAATTTTCCCCACATGCTCAGTATTCATCACCTCCTTTTTCCCTCCAAGTGTTCATTCTCTGCTCTTGAGACTTTGTCAAGTTTGGCCTCCAAAATTTTCCTTCTTTGTCTACTACTGAGTACCTCATTTTTGCTCCAAAATATTCATTCTGTCCCCTACAGATTACATCAAGTTTTACCCCCCAGTTTTTCCTTCCTGTACAATATTAACTCTTTTCTGCCCCCAAAATGTGCATTCTTTCCCCTAAACATCACCTCAGCTTTTCCCTCAAAAATGCCACCTTGCTCTGCTTGACATCACCTCCCATTTTCCTACACAAACAATTCTTGTGTCCCCTCTCAGTCACCCCAGGTTTTCAGCTGAAAATGTCTCCTCTGTCCCCTCAAAGTCATCCCAGGTTTTCCCAGTGAGGAGCTGCAAGGAATTCAGGCAGGGCCAATGACACCAGGGAACAGCTGTAAATTCAGAGGCAGAGAGAGAAGATCTACCAGGAAAGGGGAAAGGTTCAGAAAACATTTCTGCAATTAATTAATAATTATTTCCAGTTCCCCACTGAGAAGAACACAACCTCACAGCTGTTAAGGCCTGACAGTTCCCTGCAGGGAGAGCTCAGCCCATGTGCCCAGAGGCAATCGCAGCATCTGCAAGAAAGAAAGAAGCAGCAAAAGGTGATTGCTTCTCTTTCAAAGTTATTTCAAGTGCTCACACCCAAACCCACCTTTGCTCTTGATTCTGGCCAGGTGCACAGTGAGCAGTGGGCACAGGTCATGTCATCCATGCTGGTGTGAGTGATGCTTTCTGGGGGAAAGCAGCTGATCTCCAAAGTTCCCTTCCTGCCCTGTGCCTGATCTGCACAGGAGAAAACCTCTTCCAGGAAGGGATTGTGCTCCCTCTAATGCCATTTGCCCAGTCTGTTCCATGGGGATATTGCCAGCCTGGGGCAGCAGAGGCACACGCAGCTCTCAGCACTCTCTGCTCCAAGCACAGCTCTGGGCTCCTTTGCACACTGCCTCTGCCATGGGGTTTTCTCCAGGAGAAGCCAAGGAATTGCTCCTGGAAGGGTGCAGATTAAGTTATCCCAAAGGGAAGCAAAGAGTAAGTACTCCAGGAAGAGCCCTTGGGATCTGCTGGGCTGAGGTGGGAAGGGGACATTCATTCCCTGCAGGGCCAATACACAACAACCTCCAAGCCAAAGCACAGACTGGCAGGTGGGGTCTGACAGCAGCACTCTGACAAACCTCCTTGTCATTCTTCCCTGCAGTGACTTTTGCAAGCAAACTCTGAAGCTGACAAGCCCAGAAGCTCCATCCAGCCACTCTGGAAGGAAAGGATACTCCCAGGGATGAGGCACATTCCCAGCAAACTCTCCCAACACAGCCTGGAGGCAGCGCTGGAGCTCGGGTGTGGGGCTGGGAAGGGCTGCCAGGAGCACGCAGCCCCCAGGTGGGGTGGCAGCGGCAGCAGCAAATTCCCACAGGCTGATGGCACAGCAGAGAGACAAAGGCCAGCAGTGCCCACGGGAGGTGCAGGGTTAATTCTGCTCCCTGCCCTGCCCCATCCCCGCAGGAAATCTCCAAGGGGGAGAGAAACTCTCAGGGTGCCCAAAATGCAGCATCTGTCACCCTGATCCAGCTTCAACTCAGTGTGGGGGGCCAAACTCCCCCCACAGGTAAACACTGAGCTGAGCTGGTCAGTCTCAAACACAGCCCCAGTTCTCACCTCCAGCCTGCTCCTGGGGCTGCTGCCACATTCCTGACAAGGAGCCCCTTTGGACAGGGCTCTCTGTGTGTCTCAGGTGCTGGGCACTGCAGGGACCAGGGCAGCCCCCTCTGGGGACAACTGGGGATTCATCCCACACCACAGGCAGGACCAGGGGCCCTCCAGTACAGGCTGGTGGGGCCAGAGCCCCTTGGGTTTGGCTGCTCAAACACCAAAGCTTTTGGCAAAGATGGGACAAGTTAAGTGGGGCTTCCTGTCCTGAGAGAGAGAAGAAATTGTTGAAATTAAGCATGGCAATTAAGTCCACTGTGGAAGTCAAAGGCTCCTGGCTTTCCCACTCCTGTTCTGATTGCTCACTAGAGGGTTTTATCCATAAAACAATGAGAGGTGGCACCAAATAAAAGAGCTCTTTTTCAACATTTTTCCCCTACTTACTTTCATACCTAAAAAGGATGTCCATTTTTTCTTAGTGCATTCTTTGCCTAATTTTAACAGAATCGTTTTCCTTCCAGGCCCCACTTGTGGGTTCTTCACTCCTTTGCCATTGGACTTTGGACAAAGGAAGAGAAGGATCTGCTCCAAACAGGTGTCATCCTACAGGGAACACCCCCTGTACCAGCCCCAGCCTGGGCCAAGCACGCTGCCTCACTCTCCCCATTCTGGATGCTGGCTCCAATCCAGTCTGAGTTTTCCCCTGTTTTCCATGTCTAAGGACAGGAACTTGTCCTGGTCAGGGTGTAAGGCCTTAAACTGCACCTTGATCTGGGGGGCTGGGACTGGGATTCCAGCAGGGAATTCATTGTTTTACAACTAAAAATTATTCCAGGGAGCTGCTGCTTCACCACACAATGTCAGCAAAAGAGAGAAAACACCAAAGGTGTATCCAAAACCAAGGATGGAATGATTCCTCCTGCTTTTAGTGGGATCAGGGCTTATGCTGCCCTGGAATGACAAAGAACTTCCCCCTCAGCCCCCTAGAGAGCCCTCAAAAAGCCAAAGTGCAGCAGGGAAGGAAGGAAAGGCACCTGCTGGGGACAGCACAGCTCCAGCTGCTCATGGGGACTGGGACTGAGTCTGGAGCCAAAAGCCCCTTCCCAGGCTGGAGGGGCTTGCCTAAAGCACCACCTCTGGGAAGCAAAGGGCTATGGAAGAAATGGAGTGGGAATTTACAATAATAATCATAATGGATCGGGAAAGAGCAACAACAGAAGCAACAATCATTCCAAGGGAGCAGGAGGGATGCTGAGCTTTAAACAAGGTTTGAGTGAGGCAGCAGCTCCTGGCAGTTCTAACCCACAGCTCCAGCTCTGCGATTCCAGGAGCACTGCAAGCTCCTCCTGCCCAGTCCCTGGCTTTGCCTCCTGCCAGTACTCGGCCCCTCGGGCACGGGTGGCTGCGAGTGCTCCAGTGCTGCTGCCCCGAGGGAGCGGGAAAATGGCCACTAAACCCCTTCCCACTGGGCTGGCTCCGAGCTCTGGCTGGGGAAAACATTTGGCACCCCTGGCATTTCAATGCAATCAGTTTCCATCACTTTGAAGATGCACTGAATAAACCCAGGGCACATAAGTAAACCTCTCCCCATAAGGAGAGCCCCAGGGAATACGCAATTATTCCTATGCCTGGCCAAAGAAACCAGCAGCCAGGTTTTGGGGAGAGACTCCAGACTCTTATCTCCTTCCCTGGCTGTAAACCACTTGCAGAGGCTTTGGAGTTCATACAAGCTTGTCAGGATTTGGCTACCTCATTTAAATTCCATTCAGATACTGGAATGGAAGTGTCCTAAAGGCACCTCCACTCAGACTTTAAGCCCTCTACCACCAAAGAATTTAGATGCTCTTTTCTTAGGAACACCCCACCTCTGCTTCTTTAGGTGTCTCCATGTGGGACATCAATTAAATGTGGACAAATTTTAGAATGCAGCTTCCAAGTCAAGTTACCTGCTAGGAAATGACTCCAGCTCTCTGGCACCTTGGGCTGTTTTAAACACAGCCTGGCCCTTCATGGCTGAGGCTCTGAGCTACACAACTTGTGAGCTGGCAAGTAACAGCAGCTGAGGTCTCATCCCAGCTGTACACAAAAACAGGGAGTGGGGGCTGCACTTGGATACATGCAGGCAGGGTTGGGCCCCTTCTGAAAGCTTCAATCCCTGTTTTTCAGAGACTCAATCAGGGATAATGACATTTTCACAAAGCTCTCTTAAGGCACGTGAAAACCCGAGTAAGAGAATGGAATCAAAGCCTTTGTTCCACTGGCCTCACGCCCCAAATTCCAACGGGACAGACAAGTCCCTCTCCTCGCAAGGCAACGTCTCCTACCTGGATCTGTGCCTTCCCCAGCCTTTGGTGGCCGCTGTCTCCATCCTCACACACTTCCTCATCTTCCTCCTCAGCAGGCCTGGCTTCCTCATCCTGCAGAGCAAGCACAGGGACACTCACCAGCCTGCTCATCCCAAACCTGGGCAGCAGGGATGGACTGCTGGGACCCCCTGGACACTCACCCCTCTGCTGGCCACCATCCCTGCTCTGCAGTCCATTCCCGTTCCTGGCCTGGCATCTCCTTTGAACGGGATGTTAAACCACAACCACTTGCTCTGCTGGGTTTTGGGACATCAGAGACTCCCCCAAGGCAGTGGACAAAGCTCCTGTTCCCACAGCCTCTGCCTCCCAAAGCCCTGCTAGGGCCAGGCAGAGCAAAGGAAACCCCTCAGTTCCTGCTGGAAATTTCCTCTTGTGCCCGTAAACCCAGGGAAATCGTGGCTGCCCCATCCCTGGAAGTGTTCAAGGCCAGGCTGGCCGCAGCTTGGAGCACCCTGTGGATGGAATGAGGTGATCCTTAAGGTCCCTTCCCACCCAAACTATTCTGCCATTCCAGGATGATTCTGTGATCTCTCCCTGCATTTATTTTGCATCGTTTCCTCTCTAATCTGAATTCCCAAATCGAAATGATTTTTTAAAGAAATCATTTAAAATTATCCCAGGAATAAAAAGGGGTGCATCAAACATACAGGAATCATTCCTACCTCCATCAAATCATTGTTAATTGGAAGCCTATTTCCTCATCTCTGTCCTTAGTTTTCCTTTCCTAGGAAACCTTATGATCCCACAGTTTCTCCAAGAGATTTACTGGGATTGCAGAAAGGTTTGCTTTGTCAGGGAAGCAGGGGGGTTTACAACACTTGTTCCTCTGCATCTTTATCCTTTCACCAGCTTTCCCCTGGAACGGTGCTGCAAGAGAAGTTCAGAATTACTAGAAATGGATCAGGTTCACCTTTTTTCCTCATTCTTTTCCAACGACTTCCAAATTCTTGGAATTATCCTCAAATGAGGCCTAGCAAGCTACTGTGAAAACATCAATCAGAGGAACATCTTGACAAGAGAAAACCACATCCAGCAGCAGCCAAAACAATGCCACTGCTATTCTTACCTGGTCTCCAGGTGCTCCAGCCAGAGCTCCCAACACCCACTGCCATTCCATGGGGGTGAGGAGGCAGTTTTGGACGTGTTCTTTGCCACGGGATGGGATAACAGAGCCCAGAGGGTCTTTGTGTCCCTTCCAAGCCACCCCATGATTCCATGATACCATCAGCACCTATACCAATTCCATTCTGGAAAGCCCAATTCCATTCCTCCCATCAACTCAGAATTTCTCCCTTCCTCTCTCTGCTCCACATCAGGCATGTGTTGCCACAGGCATGGGATGCCTCAGCATTGCCTGGGAATGCCACTCAAGGCTGCCCTGGTGGCCTCAGTGCTCCAAAATGCCCAGCTGGCTCCCGTTCCAGTCAGGAATGTCCCAAACAGCAGCGTGGGGTGTGCCCTCTGCCATCCCACCATTGGGGCAGCTCCCATAGAATGTGACCAACTTACTGGGTTTGGAATTCCTGGCTTAAAAGTCAGGTGGTGGAATATCCTCTCCTGGGAATATCCAGAAGACCAGAAGGCTCCCTGGAAGCCACAGGTCAGGGACAGAGTCAGATGAACGATCCTGAACTGGTTTTCAGGGGATGCATCCCCAGCCTGTGGCTGCAAAAACTCCAGAGCTGTTCCTTCCCCTTGGGACAGCCAGGGAAAACATCCCCAGCATGGATTTCTGACAGGAAAAACCTCACTGCTCCAGGCTACTTGGCTCCTTCCAAATCCAGGCCAGCACTCCAACAGGCTCTAAGGACAAAACAACAGCAAAGACCATCTCAGGGCACACGCCACGAGCTGGGCGTCACATTCCTCACTGGAACTGGGCTGTTCCCACATCCCTGGGACAGTCGGGAGTATCCCCCGTTCCTCACTCTTCCATTCAGGACAAAGAGACAACAGAGCTGTCAAACAGCCAGTGTCTTACCCCAACAATCCAGGGAAAACCACCTTGCTCTGGGGAGAAACATCATGCCCAGTTATGGAAAAAGCCAAAGAGCAGTACTGGAAATACTCCCGGGCATGAAGGCTCCCAGCTCCGGAAATGCAGCTCACAGGCTTCTTCCCATGGGAACCCCAATCTTGCCCGGGACTGGGCTCAGGGAGAAAGTCCTGCCCATTCCACCACTCTGGCACAGACACCCCAGGAAGGTGTCCCTGACCATGGCAAGGGGCTGAACAGGATGGTCTGTAAGGTTCTTGCCAGCACAGACCATTCCAGGAGTTTAAGGTGGATTTGACCAGCTCCTGGGGACATGAACACCACCCACACCTCCCACCTGGCTCAGCCCAGAGTCCATCCAGCACTCACAGAAAGCTGCTGGGAGCTGAAATTCTCCCTGCTCCCCCTGCCTCCAGCTCCTGGGAAAGAGGAGCTGCATCCTGCTGGGTGCCCCTGGCTCTGGGCAGCTGTTGCCTTCAGGCGGGGGGATGGCTCGGGCAGCTCCGGTGACTGTTCCACCTCGATGATTTTGTGTTTTCCTGCATTTCCCTGGGCTGGAGGGGAGCAGGGGGTGCGGTGGGAGTGCGGGAAGGCAGCGGCGGGGAGGGCAAGGAGTGGGGCCGGGCACCGCACGGCGCAGGGGGGCTTCTGCTGGCACTGGAGGGGCGCGACCGTACGGAGGCGTCCCCGCCGCTGCCGGCCACTGCCCACGGGGCTCCTGCCCGCCCCCGGCGCCACTGACCCCACACCCCGTGTCCCCACACTGGGAACCACCATGGAAAATCATGCTGGAACCTCTAATCCTGAGCCCAAGCCTTGACCTTTTACCCCCTGACCTTTGACCCCTTGACCCATTCCTTGACAACCCGACCTTTGATCCCTTACCTTTGACCATCCAGCAAGTGGCCAAGATGCCCGCGGGTGGCTATGCCAGCGAGTAGGTGAAATGGAGACCGTGGCGATCGTGCCAGACCCGAAGGCGAGCTCCTCGGGCAAAAAGATCCACGATGATGTCGAGACTCAAAGGCCGATGACAGAGATGGGTGGGAACTGCCCTGCCCAGCAAAGGCTCGGGTGATGCTGAGGAGAAACCCTCTCCCTTTACTTCCAAGGGGCCCTCCCACAACAGCCCTCTCCTCTAAGCTAACTTCCAATTACCTCCTGGAACTCCAAAGGCCTTTCCCTTCTCCCAACCACCGCTTCCAACACTTAGCTTTCTGAAGACAAACGGACAAAATCCATCCTTGGCAGAAAAAATGCATCAGCACCTCAGATGTCAACACGTTCCCCACGGTCCGCTTTGGCAGCTGCGAAAGACGGAGAACAAGGAGAAAATTCAGCCTCTGACAACACACGCCAAAAGAGACCCCTTCCGCAAGGCCCCCTCCCTCGAAACTGCCGAGGCTCAGCGCTTACCTGCTCCCTCCAAACTTCAGCTCCACACCTGCTCACGGTACCTAAGACAACAAAACAGAAAACGTCACTGTTGCCCTCCAGAAGAGCATCCCCGGGCTACTCCACACCACTGCCCCGGCTCACCTCAAATCCTGATCTGACTCTGGAGGTGGCCAGGACAAACCTGCACAATGAAAAGGGACACGCTCAGCACGCTGCCATAGACCGCTGGCCTATCAGCCACCCCACCTAAATGCCAACTCACCTGCTCGCCTCTGGCCCTTGGCACGCCCAGGGCAGCAGCAGCACCTGCAGAGAAGCAAAGCAAAAACACACAAAACATGCTGAGAGACTGTGAAACCACAGCCTCCCTGCTCCGACTGAAGTACACCACACCTATACCTTAGGCTTGCACCCTCCAGCATCCAGGGCCAGGACATCCTGCAAGTGGACCACCTAAAACACACAAACAACAACGGATGCTTAGAGCTGCTCCAAACATTGAGACCGAGGCTGTAACAACTCATTCTGTCCACCGGTCACTGCTCACCTCGCTCCATCGCCCCTGACTGCCAATATCCGGCATTACTTCCAAAAAAAAAAAAAAAGACATGGAACAATGCTGTAACATAGTAGCATGACATAGCCCAGCAGGACTGCAGAGAGGGGCAGAGAGGGAAAGCCGGCCAGGATCTCGTTCCCAGCCCTGAGCAGGGGCTTTACTGGCCTGACTGTCCTGTACTACCCGAGCTCTGGGGACAGTGAACCAGGCTCAGTCCCTGCCTCACCACTGCCACCGTGAAATTCTGGCACTGCAAGAGTCAGGGGAGGCTTCAGCAGTGATTTCAGCAAGGTCAGAGCTGCTCCCAGCAAAAGCTGTTCTTAGACTACTCCTGGCAGAAGAACCCAGAGTACCTGCCACTGCAGGATGCTTGTGACTTCCAGGTGGAGGAGAAGGGTGGAAACAATCCAAGATGAAGACAGAATGATGAACACAGCAAAGAGGATTTCTTTATGCTCTGCACTGTTTTGTCATGTTCAGCCCTTCCTGGGCTGTTCTCTGCTTGTTGTTCTCAAGATCAACATCTCCGACTAAGGGCGGGTGATGTGAATTCCAAGGAAGTACAATTCAATTCTCCCCTAGATCTTTCCCTAAAGTACAAGATACTGATTCACCTCCCTTCCCACCAGAGTCAATCAAAGACTATCCAAAAACGTAAATGATGATAATGCGGAATCTGGTCTCCATTAGAAAAATTAATGTAGTACTTTTTATCAGAGCTTTGGTTAAATGTAACAACGCAGGAAGTGCCTGTGCTCAGGTTATTGGAGAGTGCGAGGTTTTCTCATCGCATCAGCCCTGTCAGCTGACAAATGTGGCTGTGCACTAAGGCACAAAGCACCGACGTTTGCACACTACAGCTGGAATCTGCTATCTCTGTGTGCAGACACAACCACTGCTCATCACAGATAAACCCACAAGGGCTGCTCCAGCACTGACTTACCTGGGGAAAAACCAGCACTAAGAGGAGCAAAATAAAAAGCATGGGAGTAGTAGTTTCACCCTGAGCAGCTCCGTGAGATGGGCAGGAATCAGAGGATCCCCTGAGTAACTCTGAACTTGCTTTTCCTGATCACCTTTCACAGAATCCATAGCAGCAACCCATGGACATCCCGTGTGTAGGTTTATTCCAAAACCCACTCCCAGAAACATCAGGATATTGCACCTAAAGCTGCCTCTGCCAGAGGGAAGCAAGAGCTGGGGCTGGGAGAGGAAACAGGCAGGAACTTGCTCTCAGGAGAGGCAGCACGTGGGCTGCTGGCACTGCCAGCAGGAGGACGCAGGTGGGAGCAGGTAAAATTCCAATACAAAATGCAACTGGGGAATGTGACAGTGCAGAGGCTGTAGGTTGGCAGTCTAAGACTTTGGGGTTTATCACAGCTCCATGAAAGCACCGAATTTCACCAGCAGGTACCACTCATCCTCCTCAGGACAAGCTTCCAAGAGTTCATCTCTCAATTTGTGCCCCAGTGTGGGCCAAGTGCTGGTGGAGCCTGGGCTGGCACCCCGAGCTCTCACCCCAGCTGGCACCCCCAGGCCTTTCCAATGTGCCACTGCCACCCAAGCCACAATGGTGGGGCCTGAGGAAAGGAAGGAATGAGGAGGGACTTAGGACACAATCCTGCCCTTCAGACAGGCAGATTTACCTGTGCTCCAGTCTCAAGGGGGCTCTCAGTGGATAACTCAAGCATCCCGCGTGGGACACTGGGGCCAAGGAGCAGCTGGAGGCAGCTCTGTCACCTGGGCTACCTGTGTGTAGCCATATTTAGCAATAACTGAATTGATTGAAATAAAGGGTAAAAGCTTGACTCAGCCTGTAACTTTCACCTTTCTTTCAAGTGCAAAAAGAAGCAGAAAAATCCATTCATATTGATGCTTTCCAGCTATGTCTCTTTCAGATTCCCAGGTATTCATCCCCTCACAGAGTTTTAGTGGTGACACAGAAGAAAGTTCTTTGCGTGCTGCCAGAAAAACGAGATTTCTCCCATTTTTTATTTTCACACCTAAAGTATGAAAACATTATCATCACACAGAAGAGTTCTGCACACTCTCCTCTGGGCAAGGGGAGGATTCCCTGATAGGCAGATTCCAACCCCTCCTGTCCATATTTACATCCCTAAGGCCTCAGACCCTCTGGAGGTAACCACAGGGCTCCCAGGTGAGAGGAGTCACAGTGAGAACAGAATTAAACCCCAAAGCACCTCTGAGGAGACAGCACCTGACTCTGGGAGTGCCTCCCTCTCGCGTGGAAGGTGTGGCTTACTCAGGAGTTACTCCAGGAGTTCCTACTCTGCCCAGGCCAGGCCTGCTCCGGACACTCCCCGTGCCCTCAGAGCCACAAACCCAGCTCAGGGCTGGGCTCAGAGCTCCAACACCACCAGGAATGAGCACTCCCTGAGCCCCCTGCCCTCCCAGCC
Organism: Coloeus monedula; assembly: GCF_965178545.1. Lineage (NCBI taxonomy): Eukaryota > Metazoa > Chordata > Aves > Passeriformes > Corvidae > Coloeus > Coloeus monedula. Next base: position 122,914 of record NW_028120611.1, on the reverse strand, counting down.
CTGCTCTAGGCTGGGCAGGCACTGAGGGGCTCACTGACACCTCCAGTGTGGCTCTTTAAAGGTGGTGGCACAGGTGCTCCACAGCAGACCTGTGCCAGACCCAACTTCTCCACGGGCAAGGAAGAACCTCCCAAAGCAGGTGACACAAAAAGCTCTGGTGTGGCCCAGGGACTGCTCAAGGTCACAACCAAAATTAGTTCTGAGCTCAGGGTGGTGTCACTTCAGTTCCCTGCTACTGCTGCCACTTCCTGCCACCTTCAGCTTTTGTTCCAGGCACCAAAATATGAATTTTTCAAGGCCAGCCCATCTAAACTATCTGAAATTGCAGCCTGGCTGATCTCGGGAGCTCCCACACTCACTCATGAGGATGAAGTGACAGACCAGCAGTGAGCACTTCTCCCTCTTCCAGCCAAGCTGTGAATTGCTCCTCCCTCGGCTTCAGCAACCACTTTTCGTGCCAGTTCCTGAAGAGAATCTTGTGCTGAACATCCATCACTTTCTCAATGCAGAGCATTTGGCTTCATCCTCAAGCCCTAGAAACACTCAGCTAAACCAGCACTAAAACCTGATTAAACTCGCATCCTGCACAGCACAATGAACTTGGACCTGGGCAGGAATCAGAATATCTGGGAATGAAGAGAACCCAAGAGCTCGGAGAGGTTTGCTTTGCCCTTGTCCTGCCTTGGGCTCCTGGCTCTGCCACAGCAGTTACAAGAAGCAGAGCAGTGACCTCCCCTCCCCTCCTCATCAACACAAACCCCCAAAAGCAGAGTTTGTCTCTCTCAGACCCACCTTGAGCTGTGTCCGCAGCAACAACGAGGAAAAGCAGCAACCCCACAGCTCGGCGTCTGCAGGGCTGCACCCTCTCCATCCTACAGCCTCTCCATCTCCCCACAGCTTGGAGTGATCTGTTCTCCCAGTTTAGAGAAGGTGACATCAACCTCACTTTGGTTTGGGTACAAACTCTGAGGCAGACACTGAAGGCAAAGGAAGACGAGGCCTTGGTGGGAAGGGACCTTAAAGCCCCTCCAGTGCCACCCCTGCCAAGGGCAGGGACACCTTCCACTGTCCCAGGCTGCTCCAAGCCCCAGTGTCCAGCCTGGCCTTGGACACTGCCAGGGATCCAGGGGCAGCCACAGCTGCTCTGGGCACCCTGTGCCAGGGCCTACCCACCCTCACACGGAAGGATTTCTGCCGTGTATCTACTCTGAACTGAAGTTTAAGTATCTAAGCTCAAGTTTAGTTATTGCTGAGCCTCTGCTGAAGATAACTGTGACACCATAGTAGGAGAGAAAGGAAACAGGCCTGTAGAACAAACCACAGGCGAGTAACAAACTGAAATGATGTGGCCAAAAACAGAAAAGAAACCTCAGTCACCAAAAACTCCAGTCTATTCCTACATCCTCACCCAGGGGGACTCCAAACACGACACTGCAACTCATGCTCCTCCCAGCTCCACACACACATTGCTGGGACCTCTTGCAAGCTGCTCGAGCTCTCTCCACGTGCCAAATCTGCCCATGGCAGAGGTGCTGCTTTCCTGGCTCAGCTCCCAAGACTCAACTCTCAGTATTTCCGTCCTCAATACTGTAAATTTCTGGTGATCTGGAGCAAAGATTTCTGGCTTGCTGTGTGGCTTCTCACACAGAACCTGACCCCAGGGGCTCAGTCTCACTCTCTCCATGTTTGACACAAGTCATAAAGCAAGAACTGCAAAGACATTTCGAGGCAGTATCAGGGGCCTGAGACAGCTTTTGAGATCAAAGTTGAAATCTACTGTTTTCTTTCATTGCTGTTAAACTGTACTGGAGTCCTGGGGGCACTTTTGGGCGCCACAATATAAAAAAGATAAAAAGCTGACAGCATCCAAAGAAGGGACATGGGGATGGGGAAGGGTGTGGAAGGACCATGAAAGAGCTGCTGAGGGTACTGGGTTTGTTCTGGTAGAGAAGTGTGAGGTCAGAACACATCGGGGGCTACAGCTCTGATCTCCGCTCCCTGGGACACAGACAGGACCCAGGGAGCAGCTGGAGCTGGGCCAGGGCAGGCTCACGCTGAGATCAGGGAAAGGCTCTTCCCCCAGAGGCTGCTGGGCACTGCCCAGGCTCCCCAGGGAATGGGCATGGCCCCGAGACTGCCAGAGCTCCAGGAGCGTTTGGACAGCGATGCCAGGGATGCCCAGGCTGGGGTTGTTGGGGGGTCTGGGCAGGGACGGGGGTGGGACTGGGTGATCCCTGTGGGTCCCTTCCAGCTCAGGATATTCCAGGATTGTCTCAATCCCAAACAGGGGAGAGTCTGCTCTCACACAGAGCTGCAAACACACTGTGCAGAAGGCAGCAAATGACAACAATTGACATTGATACATTAATAAAGCCAAGATATTAAGCAAGCCAAAAGATAAATTTTCCCTTTTGCTCCTGACCAACAAGACCTGTCCCAGTCTCAGCACAGCCACTAAGCAACTCCAGTGTGACACCGGGACTGTCTCACACCTCGAGGCTGACACACAACAGCAGCACAGCGCTGGGAGTTTAATCACGTTTCCCTCATTAGAGGAGACAATTAAATGACCATTCAGGTGCACAACCACTCCTGCAGAGCACTTCACTAGACCCCGTTTTGCAGTAACTCCCCCAGGCTGCAAAGCCCCATTTGCCAGGGACCTGAGAGAAGAATTCGGTAGTTTTAAAGGAATGTCAGGAACTAGGAATACACCTGAGAGGAGTTCAGTAGCTGGGAGGGAGCCCAGGTGACAAATGAACACACAGGCCCCAGCAGAAGCAGTTCATTCCAAAGAGTGGCACTGAGGAAGGGCCTGGGCAGTCCCACAGGGGCAGGTGGGCACCTGGCTGCCAGCACTGGGAACACAGGAATGCTTCAAAGCACCGGCACTCCTGAGAAAATGACCAAACAAGGCCGTAATAAGGCGAGAGATGAGCTGGGGGGGGGGGGGGAGTGGGTCCCACACCTGCCCCTTTTCCCTTTCCACTGTACAGCATCTGCCCAGGCTGTGAGCGAGCTTTGGCACAAGCACTCAGTTCTCCCCCAAAATCCACTGAACCACTTGCTCATCTCCCGAAGAGAATCACAGGCACAGCACTGAATGCACCGGATACCTGGCTTACACCTCTCAACACTTTCTCGCTTCGTTTTGCTCATTGAAAAATGGCAAAAAAGGAAAAAAGTCAGCCCAGAGCCCAGGAACGTTAAACGACTTTTACAAAGTCCAACACAACCCCCCCAAGGATGAGGCTTTACGTAACAGCCGCCCGCTCACTCCGGGACGGGATTGTGTCCGGACCCGCGACTCTTCCCTCCTTCACCTTCGGCAGCAGCCGCCCGAAGTCAATTCCCCGAGCACGGCAGCCCCGCGAAGCCGCCCAGAGCCGCTGGCCGCCCCCAGAGCCCCGCAGCCCGTGCCGGTGCCGGCCCGCTCCATCCCGGAGCGGCTCCGGCGCCAAACCGGGAGAGCAAAGGGGAAGGAACAAAGCCCTGACAAAGCCAATGACCGGAACAGGATTCAACCCATCAGCGGGGAGGGCAGCACAGCGGCCCCGCCGGCCCCGAGTCCCCGTTCCAGGGAATGCCCCGGGTTGCGCTGCCCGGGGAGGGACCCCCGCCCTCCCGGGGTGTCCCCCACCGCGGGGCGCGAGCGCGGGGAAAGCTGCGGGTCCCGGCGGGAGCTGCGCCCGCAGCGGCCGATGCCGCCCTCGGGCCCGCCGCTGCCGCCCAGGGGGCGGCCGGGATGTCCCGGGAGTGCCCGGGGCGGGGACGGCGTGGCCCCGGCGCCGGCGGGAGGCCAGGCCCGGCCGTGCTCACCTGCGCTGGCCGCTCCGCTAGGCCCGGACTATCTCTTGGCTGCCGCCACCGGCGAACGATGGAGGAGCCGAGGAGCCGCCGGCGAGTCACGAAGCGCCGGGGGGCGCGGGGCGGGCCCGGCCCGGGGGAGGGAGGGGAGGGCAGCTGCCAAGCGGGCGGCCGATCCGGAGGCGTCCCGGCGGTCCATGGCGGGCCGGCGCCGGGCTGGCGGCTCGCAGGGCTCGGGCAGGGCTGCGGCTTGGCCGGGGCTGCGCTGGGCCTGGGCCTGGGCCCGGTCCCGGTCCCGGTCCCGATCCCGACCCCGATCCCGGCCCGGTCCCGCCTGGCGCTTCCCGGCGGCCCCCGCCCCGATTACGTGACGCGCGGGGAACCACGTGACCCCGGCGGAGCGCGCGCGTAGGGGGCGTGGCGCGGGTCAGGCCCCGCCTCCCCGCGGGACAGACCGGGAAACACCGGGACACAGCGGAACATGTTGATTATTATGCGGGTAATGACCACGGGTGCAGCAAAGAGGAGCAGGGTAACGGAGAACATGGAGATGAGAGCCACCCGGCAGTGCTCCTGCTCGTGTGACGGGCACAGGGAAGCCACTGTGGGAATGAGAATGATGGGAACGAAGAAGGTCAAGCATTGAGCACCCCACAGCACCCACATCATGGGATTGGGAAGGTCACAGCGGCAGCAGAGCTTGCAGAGCTTTTCCATGTCCTTTTTGGCACTGATGGCTGTCATCCAGAAGAGCACCCAGTAAGTAGCAGGAGAACGCTGACACCAGGTAAAGGAATCTCACGTACATCAGGGGCATGACAGGAGAGCAGGACACATCTTCCAGCAGGAAGAGCAGGGCAGAGGGGACCGCAATGAGGAGGAAGATGAAGTCAGTGACAGCCAGGCTAAAGATGCCGGCAGTACGCCCTTTCCATCTGAGGAGGCAGAAGAGCCCCGTTCCCGGCCAGCGCACAGAGACAGATGAGCAGTGTCACACTGTGTATGGCCATGTCGGTGACATCTATTTCACATGGATCATCTCCTTTGGTGGGTGAGGCAGAAGGTGGGGACACGGAGCTCACCGCCATGGATGGACGCTGGGCAGGCGGTGGGATGTGGCCCCGGCTGTGGTCAGAGTGGATGGGCAGTCAGTGCTTGGAGAATCCAGGGATGGACCAAGCGGCTCCTCAGCAGCTCCCTGCAGCGGGAAGGGTTTGGTGGAGAGAAGTGAGATGTGCAGGGGAGCAGGGTGGTGGGAATGGTGGGGTGGGAGAGGGAGGAGGGAGGGTTGGGCTGTTCAGCAGGGGATTGAGAAATAACATAGAGAATAAACATTTTCAGCTCCCCGATGTTGCTGAAAGACCAAGTAGTGAAAAAGATTAAAGGATTTAAATGTGTGCACACAGGGCAAGAAATTGAGGCTGGAGCCGGTGCTGGAACAGATCAGGAGGCCTGCAGTGGTTCTGGGGCAGTTCTGTCACAAGAAGCAACAGTGCACGCCCAGAAAAATAGCTCAAGGCAAGGTCACCTTTAATACTGAAGCATTCAGTGAATATGACCAGCAGGGACCCCTCTTAATGAATCTGCAGGACCATCAAAAGACTTCCAGGAGGAGGTGAATGCATGGAAATTCCTTCTAGGAAAGTGATTTTTGTGTATTAGATAGGAAACAGATTTTAATGACAATGTGTGTTTTCAGTGGATAAAACCCCGCCCACCCCGCCGCCCGCAGGTGCTGTTGCCGTGGCGGCCGCTGGAATGCGGCCCGGGCGCATCCCCAAGGGAAAAGGAGGCACAAAATGAGGAACTGGGAAGTAAAAGGGGAAGGCTGCACAGCGCCCGCGGCGCCCCGAGAGCGAGGAGCAGCCCCCGCTCCTCTGAGGGCCCATCTCTGCCCCCTGTCCATGTGCCGTGCCCGGGGAAGAGCAGAGTCTGGGATCAAAGAACCACCCAGTCCCCCACAGCAAGGAAAGCCCGGCACCCCGGTGTTTCAGGGGCACACCAAGGGCTGTGCAGGGCAGGGAAGGACCAGCAGGACCTTTCTCCTCCTCAGCCCCTGCTCCAAGGCGCAGCAGCCCCAGGTGTGAGCGGCCAGGATGAGGAGGGGGCGGCTCCTGCCAGAGGCCGCTCTCCGAGGGTTCCCCGGGCACAGCTGTGCAGGGAGCTGCTGGTCCAGAGGGGCAATGGGGGCATCCCGAGTGTCCCTCCAGGGACAATGGTCAGAGCATCCGGCAGGAGCTGGGGAGCAGCCGGAGGCACCTGGGCACAGAGCACTGCTCCCAGAAAATGCCCAGGGAAAACCCCTCGTGCCAAGGGGCAGCACCTGAGCAGGCAGGGCAGCATGTGGGGTCCCAGGGAAACATTCCACTTTCCCCTTTCATCTTGGCAGCTCTTCCCCAGTGCCCCCAGAAAAAAAGGGGGGTTATGAGGAGAAAAGGGATTTAAACAGAGGGAAAAAACGTCCTTTTCCATAATTGTCTGTGTTTAAATTGAGGGGGAATCCCCTTCCTCTGCAATTTTAAGGGTATCAGTTGAAGGAAACCCTGCCTTTTCCATTCTCTTAGGGGTATCACTTGACAGGGAATCCCCATTTTCCATTATTCTCCAGTTTAAATAGAAGGGGAAAACCTTGACAATGCTGTTTTATTGGTTTGAATTAAGCATAACTCCCCCATTTTCATCATCCCAAGGTTTAAATTGAGGGAAAAACCCGGTTGTCCCTCCTTTATAAGGGTTTGAATTGAGGGAGAAATCCCCCTTTTTCCATCACCGGAGAGACCTGAAGTAAGGAAAACCCCTCTTTTTCCAGTATTTTCGGGGATTCAGAGGAGAGAACCCATTTATTGCTATGGCATCTATTTAAGTAGAGACAAACACTCCCTAGTCTCTCATTTGAAGGGGTTCAATTGAAAGAAGCTCCCCCTTTTTCAGCATTTTAAGAATTTAAATCTGTACCTCAGGGCACTTCTAGCTGGGTAGTGGTACCCAATCTCTCACAAGGGAGCGAGCCCAGCACTCACAAAACCCTCCTGCTGCCAGAGAGCCCATTATTTTTTCAGTTTTATTTATAATGAATACATCCCTAATTAGAGACCCCAAGAGGAGTTACACCATGTATATTACTACTATTCTTCTCCACCCTCCATATTCCTGTGACTCAATAGTCACTAATGAACAATTACAGAACTTAACAAGGAAGAATGCAACTCATCTGTCTACGCTGCCAAAACAAGGAGTGTTTTTACCCTTTCAGTGGATGCAGCTGTAGTAAAACAGAAGGCATCTACAGAGCCCTTCACTCACCTGGAATTTAAGGCAGAGCAGCCAAACAGCTGCAGCTCCTCCCAGTGCTTTTATCCCTTATGGTAAAATTGCCTCCTCCCTTTTCCCCGGGCATGGTGGGAAAGAGAGGCGGGCCCGGCCAGGGGTATATTAACCCCAGCCCAGGGTAAAAGAGGCCCATTCCTGTTGTGGGGTTAGTGGGGGTGAGGGTGTCTTCTTATTTCCATGAAGGGGGGGGGTCTTTCAGGTTTTTTCAGCTTTCTTTCAGCAGGTATTTTTGGCATCTAAAGCAATAGAGGCTTTGAAGACACTGTGAAGAAGATAGCATTGAGTCCGTAGTCCATGATTTTTGGATTGAGTGTTCAGGGTTGATAAGGTGCTTGGTACTTTTTGTAATTTTTTTTTCCCCTTGTTTTTCTTAGAAGCATTGTAACTTGCTGAAATTCCAGATTGTGTCAAGTATGACACTTCAAATTTGTTCAGCAGATTCATTGTGCTGCAAGAGGGAGCTACCCTGGGTCAGAGATGACATTGGAGATGGAGGCTTCTGATAGGTAAGTTAAAGACTGCAAGTATGAGTGGGAGCGGGAGCAGGGTCCCAGTTAGCAGCTGACTTGTTGGGATTTGGCTTGTATGCCACTACACTGGTGCATTGATTTTGGTTTTCTTTGTCACAGCTGACTAAGAGGCCAGCCTGGTGATCCCAGTGCCTTTGGAGATGGCTGAGGTGGACTCCTTTGCATCCAGTGTGGATTCACATCACTGGTCATCTGAAAGCTAAGTTGGGGGCTGGGGCCCGGAGAAGGGATGATAGCAGGATAGTGGGTTGGAAATTGCTGGGAGAGATTTAAAAAGTAGTGTAGGGGAAAGGGATGCTCTCCAAGGGCCTTCTTAGGTAAGCTAAAGGGAGTAGCCCTACTTTTGACTGCAACTGTAGGGTGTGCAGCGCAGAGCAGTTCCAGTGTGTGTTGTCTTGTCCGGTGTGTGTTCTGTGTCTTTGGCTTCCCTTGGATCAGATCTCTCTGCCTTTTATCCTTAAGGGGCTTGTCATAAGCATTGGCCATCATCTCTAGCTTCTTGAACTTTCGTACTTCTTGGTAGGATGCCAATATCACTTGTTCTTTTACCAGTGGGCTTGGCCACATCTTGGAATCACATCTTGAAAGCATTGAGTCGGATCTCTTTGGAGGCCTTGTTCCCGGCTGTACTGCCATCCATCCTTTCCAGCCGTGAGCTGTAATGTCCTGGGGCTTGTAAGATTGTCAGGATATGGGAGCATTCTAAATGTGGCCTTGTCTCTCACAGCCATCTTGATCATTGTGACTGACAGTTCTTAGAACAGGTCACTGTTCCAGTCTTTTCTTCTGCTCCTTAGAGCCCCCTTCATCCACCAATGCCATACTATTGGTTGTTTCTTTTGGCGTCATCTCTGTCCTTGCCATCGTTCTTCTTGCCGAGAGGTTTTTTTATCATCTTCATATCACGCTGCTTGTAGTATAATGTGTTGTTTGAGTTTGTGTCTAGCCTGGAATTGCTCTGCCCTGTAGAGTAGTCCTGGTGGGGGGATAGGTGGAGAAGAAAGGAGACTTTACAGGGAGCCTTTTGCTTTGCTCAGCCACCTGAGCCACGCCTCGGATGGAGTGACTGTGGCCAGTCTGTGTGGTGTTCAGTGGAGACGTGGGAGTGGTGCAGTGGTGTCTTGCAGTTTCATAGTAGTTTGTCCTAAGGCCCACTGCTGTGGGATCCTAGGCAGTTTGCTTTGAGGAATGAGAACTTGGGAAAGGCTAAGCTGGGTAACTTTGACAAATAATTCTTTTGCAGAGGGAGAGCATGTAAACCTGATGTGAACAGAGGAGACCAGAGGAGCACAGCAACGAGGTGGGTCAGTGCCTGAAGTCCAAGCTACGGCCTGACTTTGGGCTCTATGTTTACCTCACTGTTTGGATTTTCATTTTGAAGATGCGAGGCACTTGGCACAGCAGGGTATTGGCACCGGGGGGACCATGAGCTGGATGAGTATTGATTCAAGCACAGAACTGGCTGCTACTGGAGTTGTTGTATTAGTGATGAAACTATAAGCCTTTGATTTTTTTTTTTTTTGTGTTTTACAGGTGGTCTGCAGCATTCAAATCGCTACTCCAACATGACAGACACCCTTGCAGAAAGAGGTCACAGTCGAGCACTTTCAGGTGGAACCTACCTTGGCAATGCAACACTTTTGGACGCTACATGGGCATGTGCCTTTCCATTTTGTTTTGCCCCTTCTCCCCTGGGAAGGTTGGTCATCATTCAGCTTTTCAGGGGTGGTGTTTCATTTTGGTTATGTTGCAGGGCTGTTCTTTCTCTTTATTTTTAGGAAGTAAACCTGGATATCAGCAATCAAGGTCAAGTGAGTGAGGTAAGCAGTGACCAGTACCAGTGACCAGGTATTGCTTGGGTGCCAAATTCTGGGGCAGCTCAAAGCATGCATTGTCTAAGCATCCATTTGTGTGTTTTAGGTGGCTCACTTGTATTATGCCTGCAGGGGCTGAACCCCCTCATGGACCAGCTGATGGAGCCAGTTTATCACCCTTGAGCTGCCCCTGTGAGCCTTCCAGAAGTATTACAGGGCTCTGCAATGAAGCCTGTACCTTTTCTGTTTGAAGGTGCCATCTGGGCAGCTTTTGGCAATGGCTGAGGAGTTGTGGCGAGTCGGGGAGAGAGGGAGGAGCGAGGGTCCACTCAAGTTTCAGCAATGCCACATCACCTTGTCTCCCCTTAACCCAGGGATACCCTGCGACGGCGGCGTCGGAGTGCGGCCCCAGCGTGTGAGCCAAGGACCGGGGCGTTCTCAGGAGCCGGTGAGTAGTGGAATTGTTGGGTTTTGGCTGATGTGCTGCTGAGTTCAGGCACTGATGTTTGGTTTTCTTTATTGCAGTAGACTAAGAGAGAAGAGCCCTCTGAGGGCAGGAACTTCCCAGATGATGAGGCGGCCTTCTTTTGCACCTGATGAGGATTTGCATCCCTGGATATCTGAGAGCTAAGTCGAGGGCTACACCTCAGGGAGGGGGATGAGAGTGGGGTGCTGGGTCAGGACTTGGTGGGAGGGATTTTTGAATTAGCTTTGGAGATGGGGATGTCCACGAGAGGGGCCCTTAGGCCACGTAAAGGGCAAGTCTCGCTTTTGATCACAATGCTGAGGTGTGCAGGGCAGAGCAGTCCCGGTGTGTGTTGTGTCACTTGTCTATTGTGTGTTCTGTGTCTCTATTGTGGGCATCTTGTGTCACATGTCTTTTGCCTTACCCCTTTGAGGGGCTTATCAGAAATGCTGGGCATCATCCTTAGCAGCTCCTTTGCGTTCCTTGGCCCGACGCTGGTACCCTTGAACCTTTGACTTGCAAGCTCGGACATGCATCGGAATCGCATCTCTCTTTAGCACAATTGAGTCAGACACCTTTTACAGTCTTGTTCTGAGCTGTATTGACAGCTGTGCACTGCAACAATCCCTTATAACAGATTAGGACTTGGGAGAATGCGAGGATAGGTAGAGGATTCCAACCGTACGATTCTCGGGCGTCCATCTTTGCGGTTCTTGGCATAAGTCCTTCTGTTAGGGTCTTTTTCTGCCAGAGCTCTTTGAGCCTCATCGGCCTCATCTAGGTCATGTCATTGGTAATTCTTCTTGCTGAGAGTTTCCTCTCCTTGTTGCATCCCCTTGTTTGTCATCTCCTGTGTCACAGGTGTCTGTGTGTTTGGCCCGGGGCTGCTTTGCCCTGCTACATAGTCTGGGTGTAGGTGTAATAGGATAAGTCCTAGGGACTTGACACTTGTAATGTAGGGATTAGTTGGACTCAAGATGGTATTTCTAGATTGACACAAGATGTCTGGAGCTGCTAAGTTCTGATGCAGCACTTTGACTTTTGTCATAACTTTCTTTCAGATGCAGATGGATTGAATCTGTGGCAGAGTGCCCCATACCAGGTGAGGTGGTTCCCACAGGAAGGTCAGTCACCGTTTGTCTTTGCAGGGCAAGTGTAAATGGTGCCTGTGTTACAGCTTTGTTCTTCATCTTTATTTGTAGGAAGTAATGCTGAAGATCAGTGGTCAAGGTCGATGGAGCGAGGTGAGCGGTGACTGGTGGCCAGAATGAGTTGTTACTGCTTGGGTATCAGTTTCTGGTGCAGCTCTAAGCGTCTGTTTTTGTTTATGCATTTTAGGTGGTCCCGGCCCTGGGATGCTGGAGGCCAGGTGGGTGCAAGCTTAAGCTATAGGTGTGGTGTACTTCAGTTGGAGCAGGGAGGCTGTGGTTTCAGTCTCTCAGCATGTTTTTTTGCTTTGCTTCTCTGCAGGTGCTGCTGCTGCCCTGGGCATGCCAAGGGACAGAGGCGAGCAGGTGAGTTGGCATTTAGGTGGGGCGACTGATAGGTGAGAGGTACGTGGCAGCATGCTAAGCGTGTCCCTTTTCGCTTTGCAGGTATCGTCCGGGCCACCTCTGGAGTCGGATGGAGATTTGAGGTGAGCCTGGGCCAGTGGTGCAGAGGGAGCCCGTGCATTTATTCTTCTGGAGGGCAACAGTCGCAGTTTCTGTTTTGTTGTCTTAGGTACTACAAGTAGGTGCAGAGCCTAAGTTTGGAAATGGCCGGTGAGCGATGAGCCTCGGCAGTTATGAGGGAGAGGGGCATTGTGCAAGGGGTCACTTCTGGGATGTGTCATCACAGTCTGAATTTTGTCATTATTCTCTATCTTTTGTAGCTGTCCAAGTGGGCTGTGGGCCATGTATTGACATCCACGGTGCTGAAGCATTCTTTTCTGTCGAGGATGGATTTTGTCTGCTGGTCTTTGGAGAGCTAAGTGTGGGGACTGTTGGTTGGGAGAAGGCAAAAACCTTTGGAATCACAGGAGGCCATTTGAAGTTAGCTTAGAGGAGAGGGCTGTAGTAGGCCGGGCCCCTTGGAGTTAAGGGAGAGAGGGTTTCTCTTCAGCATCACTCGAGCCTTTGCCGGGCCGGGCAGTTCCAACCCATCTCCATGTTCTTGTGAGCTTCGCATCATTGGATTTTGAGTCTCGATGTCATTGTCCATCTTTTCACCTGAGGAGCCTGCCTTCAGGTCTGGCATGATTGCCACGGTCTAAAGTTTGCCTACTCTTCAGTGTAGCCACGCTTTGGAGCACTTTTGAACATAGCACGCAGGCACCTTGCATCTTGGCCATTTGTTGGTCGGTCATGTTTTGTGATGTCACTTCAGCCTTTGGCGGCAGAATCATTCTCTAGGGATCCCTTTGTATCAGCTGGCAGTCGTTGCCTCCTTCTCTAGGCCTACTGCACTTCTTGAGCATCCTCTTACCAGCTTTGGCACTAACTTCTCATAAGGAGTTTACCTTTCACTGTCGCGTACTACTGCCATAGAGCCTTCTTTCCTTCGGCGTCATTGGCCTCTGGCTCATCTTGCGCTAGGAATCTTGGTCCATCAAGTAAAATTGCTGGGCAGTTTCAGTTGATGTCTATGTTATGTGGTCTGTGTCCGTTGTCTTCAGTGTCATAGGGCTTTGTGATGTCTCAATGCTTTACAGGCATCGTTATGGGCCATATTGGCAGCAGGAGCACTTGCATACTTTCCTGGATCGGGCTTATTCTGGCATCTTTATGGTTTTGCTTTTTGAGACCAGAAGAAGTACACAAGGTGTTCCTATCCATCTTCCTTCTCAGTTTTGGTAGTATCTTTTTTTCATGTGCCATTCCCTTGGACTTCTATATGAAGTGTACTAGACCCTCCTCACTGCAGTAGTTTCGTAGCTTCCGTTGCCTCAAAGCATCCTGGTCTCAAGAATTTATCTTCTGAAGCGTTATCTCAAGTCTTCGTGTCATCTCTGCTTATATTTGATGCACTGTGTGTCCATGTGCTGCTTATGCTTGGAGCTGCCCTGCCCTGGCACATTCAGTCATGGCTAGTTTGAACAGTTTTAAACTCTCATCTCTTGTCTATGGGCTTTTGGGTAGAAAGCTTATGGGCCTGGTGTGGGGATAACTCCTATCTGTCAGCTACTTGCAGACTGCCTCATGCTGTCTTGCAGGTCCCCGAGGCAGATTTTGATCCCTATGGTCACTGATGCTACCAATTTTCCCAGGATCTACTGTTCCACATCAAGGAGCAGCAGATGGAAGAAGATGTTAAAGCATCTTCTTTAGGGGGGACTGTTTCTAGTAAGGGCCGCAGTCAGCGTGTAAGCTGAGGAAGGGGTGTCTGAGGGTGTGTCTGTCTGTGTGTGTGTTGACTGGCTCTAACCTTATGCATGTGTTGTTTCTTGCCTTTCAGGTTCTTCAGTTCATTTTAAAATTTAGAATACAAAAAACCCAGCTGGTCCTGCCCATGCTGTGGGGTCAGTCAGAGGGACACAGGGTTCCTCTTCTCCTCTGTGCTTGGATGAACTGCCTAGGGAATGCCATTTCTGACACCCCAGTCCTACCTGTGTCCTTTGGAAAAGGGCAGAGGTGAAGAGGCAACTGCCAGAGTTGCTTGGGGATGATGGAGTTGTGGTGTTTGGCTGTGCCCAGAGGGGCAGGTTGGGCATTATTTGTGTGTCTGAGGACTGGGGAGCCGAGCTCTCAGTGCATTCCCAGCTCTCCCAGGGGCAGCAGCTGGTGCAGGGCTGGGTGACAGCCTCTGGTCGGGCTTGGGGCAGGCCCTGGCCCCGGCACAGACACGGGGTGGTTTGGGGACACTTGGGGAGCAATGGGAGGAAAATGAGGGATGGTGCTGGGTGGAGCGATCGGCCTGTGCTCGTGTCAGCGCAGCCGTGCAGGGCACTGGGATCTGGGTAAAACACTGGCTCTCCTGGTGTTCAGGGATGCAAGGTCTGAGGGACTGGATTTACTTGGGCTTTCCAGGAACAAGGGGAAATGCGGTGCCAGAGCTGTGCCCCGTCAGGTTCTGTTTCCCTTTGGGGACAGGGAGTCTCTGGGCTGAGGTGAGATTGCTGTGTGAGTGGCAGGGAACAGGGAGCTCAGAATTGCAGGCACTGATGGAATAATTGTCTTAGGTCTGTTTGGTTTGTGTTTGTGAAAACTGGGATTTGGGCTGGAGAGGTGCTCTTGGGAACAAGGGATAGAGTACATTTGCTCCATGGTTGTGTAAGGAAGGACAGGGAAGGGGAGTATTTATAAACTGTTCTCAGTATTTCATGCAAATTTGGGGTGGAGCAGCGATGCAGGTGGGTGGGTTTGGCCTGGGCCTGTCAGGACTAACCACAAAGAATCCAACCAAGCCCCTGACCCCTCAAGGCATCTGTGAAACACTTCCACAGCAACCCAAGTCAGAAATCCAGTGATTATGGAGGTAAAATTATAGGTAATTGCCTATGATCTGTGGGGCATTTCCTTTGGAATTATCAATCAAGGCAGAGCATATCTTTCAGCTCTTTTCCTGATGTGCAGTTTCCTCTCTGGTTTAAATGAGTTTGTGTGCTCCTGTTAACAAGCAGTGTGTTTTCACCCTGAAATTTGGGGTGATAGTCTTTCTTTAGCGTTTTTCCCACAACTGAATAATCCCTTCCATGAATAGTTCATGTATTTCTACACAGCTGCTTTGGCCGTGGCTCAGAGAGAGAGAAGGGAAATGACTTTTTACAGGGGTGAAATTTCTCCAGGCAGGAGTGGGATGTTGTCTTGCTCCTCCCCAGAGCCCTGCAGGCGCATGGGAGTAGCTCAGTGCCAGCGCAGCTCTCTGAGAAATAACAACGCTTGGGAGGTTTGAGTGTTGATAACAACTCTCCTGTCTCCTGGTAGCAGTCCTAGGCAGAGGAGGGAAAAATGGAACTTGTGTTATTCATGGAAAACTTTCTGCTGTTTCTTGTGCAGAGTTTTAGATCTTTGTATGATTTGCTATCTGGTGTCTGTAGGAAGAGAATGACTTATTTTAGGTAAAAATTGAGATAATCAGTAATGGACAGGTAGGGAAAACTTTTGAACTAAACTCAAGGTGACCTGTAGTGGAGAGCATGAAGATTTTGAAGTAAACTATAGCAATCAGTTGTGCACAGGTAGGGAAACCTTTGGGGGTTAAATACAAGGTCATCTCTAGGTGAGGGAATGAACACTTTTTGAGGTAAAACTGAGTGAATCAGTTGTGGAAGTATTAGTAAATTCTGGGGGTGAAACTTGATGTAACCTCCATGGTAGAAAATAAATCAATCTTTTGAGGTAAAAAGGAAGTAATCAGTGTTGGAGAGGCAGGGAGATTTTGAGAGTAAACTTGAGTCTGTAGTGCAGAGAACGAACATACTGAAGTTAAACGGAGGTAGTAACTTGCAGACAGGGAAAAAATGTGGGGGTCAAGTCTGAGGTAATCTCTAGGGGAGACAGCATTTTTGAGGTAAACTGAGGCAATCACTAGGTGAGAGGTTGGAAAAGTTTTGGGGGGTAGAAATTAAAATGACCTGTTGGGCAGAGAATGGACCTACTGAAGTGAAAATCAGGTAATAAGTAGTGGACAAGCAGCAATAATTTTGGAGGTGAAATCTGGGGTGAAGTGTGGCAGGGAGAGCGTACATCATGAGGTAAAGTGAGACAGTACTGGAAAGATAGTGAAATATTTCAGGGTAAAACTTGATGAAATCTCCAGGGTAGAAAGAGAGTATTTATAGGTCAAAAAGAGTAAATAGTTAGTGGGCAGGTAGGGAAAATACTGGGGGTAAAATCTGAGGTTATCTCTAGGGGGAGAGAATGAACATACTGAGGTAAAAATCAGGCAATGACTAGTGAATGTTAGGGAAATTTTGGGGGGTAAAACTGGAGCTAGTCTCCAGAGTAGTGAATGAATACTTTCTTGTAAAAAAGAAGAAAGCAGAAGTGGACAGACAGGGACAGCTTGGAGGGAAAATCTGGAGCAATCCCCAGGGAAGAGAATGAACAGCATGAGGTAAACTGAGGTAGTCACTTGCAGAGGCACAGTGAAAATTTTGGGGATAGACACTGAGACATTCTTGAGGATAGAGAAAATTACTTTTTGGGGTAAAAATGGGATGATGGGTAGGGCAAAGCTTGTGGGAAAAACTTGAAATAATCTGTAGGAAAGAGCATGAGCATTTTGATGGAAAAATGAGATATTTTTCTTTACTTCCCTTTGGGATAACTTAATCTGCACTGTTCCATGAGCAATTCCTTTGCTTCTCCTGGAGAAAACCCCACGGCAGAGGCAGTCTGCAAAGGAGCCAAAATCGAGAGCAAAGGTTGGTTTGGGTTTGAGTACTTGAAATAACTTTTGAAAGAGAAGCAATAACCTTTTGCTGCTTCTTTCTTTCTTGCAGATGCTGGGATTGCCTCTGTGGACATGTGCTGAGCTCTCCCTGCAGGGAACTGTCAGCCCTGAATGCCTGTGCAATAACTCAGAGCCTCAGCCATGAAGGGCCAGGCTGTGTTTAAAACAGCCCAAGGTGCCAGAGAGCTGGAGTCATTTCCTAGCAGGTAACTTGACTTGGAAGCTGCATTCTAAAATTTGTCCACATTTAATTGATGTCCCACATGGAGACACTTAAAGAAGCAGAGGTGGGGTGTCCCAGATTTTCCCAAGGCATGCACCCCTCCAAAAGCGTACCTTGAATCAGTAGATGTATTTCCCTTCTTGTGTGCTAAATCTTCCAGTGTGCATAGTCCCCCCATCAACTAAAGCCTACCCTGACATTCTTTTTCCTTGGACACAGCTGGAAGAACCGTCTCCAGATATTATTTCCTTCTGCAAGGGCTCGTTCCTCGAGATGGAACTTTGGCGTTTTGCTTCTCCTTTCAGAGGAGCAGCAGAAGCGGTCGTTGCCAGGGGAACGGTGCAGGCGAGGGAGGGAGGGGGGGTAGAAGGTGGGGATCCTCTCGGAGGCCGATTCCTGCAGGAGCGGGGGAGCAAAGGCGGAGGCTGCTGCCGGCACCGCCAAGGGCAGAGCAGCTCTTGGGGCCGGTACCAGAGGCTGGCGTGGAGCCTCTGCACGGGTCCGCAGCAGCCACGGCGCCAGGAGGCCGAGCTGCCGGTGAGCCCAGCGCGGCCCGCGGGGCCGAAGCCGGGTTCAATGGAGCCGCGGCAGAGAACGCAGCGGGGGCAGGGGCTGCTGGAACGGCCGCGGACATCGGGAGCGGGGCTGGGGCCGGGGCGGGGCCGGGGTGGGCCCCAAAAGCGGCGGGCTGGGCTGGTGTGGAGCGGAGAGCCGGGCTAGGGACGGGCACAGGGGCACCGAAAGCGGCGGGCTGGGCTACCGCTGGAGCCGCAGGGGCTGGAGGGGGCGGCGGGAACAGCGGGGCTACCGGCGGAGCCGCCGCCGCTGGGACAAGCGGTGGAGCCGCGGGCGGTGCCTGAGAGCCGGCACAGGCGCGACCTCGGGCTCCGGGAGCGGCGCTGCAGCTGCGAGCGGCGCCACAGGAGCCTGGGCTTGGGGCGAGACAGGCGGGAGTGGAGGGGGCGATGCTTCCAGGGGCTCCCAGCCCTTCTCTTTCTTGCTTTCCCTTTGCTCCTTTCCTTGGGTCTCGGACAACTTTAAAATTCTTATCCCCTTAGACTCTGTTTCCCACCCAGCATGAAGCGTACTTGCTTTCTTCTGTGTTAACGAGTTCTTTTGAATTTACCAATACTTGTAAAGCCTGACAGATCCAGACTTCAAGAGCCATGTCTGGGCCAGAAGACATGGTCGGATCTTATTTCCTTCTCGGCCCAACCAAACATACAAAACTGGATCATTTTGACTTTGCTCGCTTCCTTTGTACTTGGGTTTGTATTCCAGTTAGCCAGCATAACTCCCCAAGGGCTTTCCTGGGGTATTTCCACTGGCACGCCTCTATTCCCTTTTTTTATTCCCTGACTCTTGCTTACTAGTTTTATGTCCCATTTTCTCAGAATCTTATCTATCTTTCCCAGGCCTTTGTTTCCCACCTTTTTAATAAAAACCAACAAAACAACTCTTCAAACTTCACCACCTCTTTCCCGTTTCTTCTCCTAGAATACAACAGTTCCCTCCTCTTAATAAAATATGCCTCCTTCCAGAAAAGTTATATTTCAAGCTTTAGCATTTCTATCACATACATTCTCATTCATTCTCATCGCTCCTTTTTATTGTTCCAACTTCTCTTTCTCAAGCGTTATCAGTCACAACCACACAAGGCTTAGGTCCCTTTTAATTTCAAATTGTTAGCCGATGCTCACCCCTGGGCCCAAAATTCCAGGTTTCTTGAAGTAATCCTCAATTTGACAGAATTAAGCCTGGATTTCTTGAATTTTTTTTTTTTTTTTTTTTTTAACTTTCAATCCAGCAGCCTCAAGCCCCAAATGTCTCGGATTTGTCCTCAATTTGGCAGAATTAAGCCTGGATTTCTTGAAATCTTTTAAACTCTCAATCCAGCAGTCTCAAAACCCAAATGTCTCGGAACTAACCCTCCATTTAGCAGGATTTTTGAACCCTCAATCCAGCAGTCTTAAACCCTAAATTTCTTGGATCCAATACTAGGAAATTCTTGACTCCCCTCCTTCAAGGACTCCAATCCCTTCCCTGAAAGCCCGTCCCAGTTAACCTGGGGCTTCTCTCACTCCTTTTATCTTTGGCTTCACCTCTTTACTGACTGCTTCCCTGGCGGCAGAGCAGAGCCGCAGCCTCAGAGGCTCCACACTCGCTTCGCAGCTCTGGGGTAACCAGCCCGCGTCTCATGCACACACTTTCATCCCCCTTATCCCCCCAAAAAGAGGAAAGAAAAAATACTCACTTTTCTCGGAGTCTTGGTGCACAAGATTTTATGTGTTTAATTACCGTGGTACCTCAGGGAGCCTTTTCTTTCCTTTCTTGTTGCTTTGTCTCCTCTCTTGCCCTCCGGGTGTTTGACTGCAAACCCCCCTGACCCCGCCGAGAAACACAAAGCGAGGCCGCCAAAAGTGGGCAGGGGCACCCCCCTGCTCTGGGTTCCCCGGGAGATCCCAGAGCTGAGCCTTTATCCCCGTATGGGCCACCAAATTGTGAAACACTGATGGAACATGCAAAAAGCCAACATCACAATCCCGTTCAGAACAGAGGGATCAGCGGTGATGCGGCCCTGCCCGCGGAGGGATCAGCGGTTATGCGCATGCGCAGGCGGAGTGATCCGCCAGGAGGGACTATTTGTGATGCGGTCCTGCCCGCGGAGGGATCAGCGGTGATGCGCCCCCACGCGGAGTGATACGCCAAAAGGGACTATTTGTGATGCGGTCCTGCCCGCGGAGGCATCACCGGTGATGCGTCCCCGCCCGCGCATGCGCACTGATCCGCGCGCCCCGGCCATCTGCGCACGCGGAAGGATCCGCGCACGCGCAGCTGCCAAAACGAGCTTCACTCTAGAATTTGAAGGAAAGTTGAAGAAAAGGGACCGTTTAAGAAAAGTTTAAGGAAATCAGGAGACAGCAGCACAAAGGGCGCTACGGCCGGGTGCTTTGCACAGAGACAAAGGCGCACCCAAACACCCAAAAGATCGCCTTTAACAGCGAGCTCCCGTAGCCAGCTCACAATCCCAGCCCGCCTTCCCGGGCAGGGTTTCTTTCGGACCTGGGCTGCATTTCCATCCCCCGCTCTGGGAGTCACCAGGTGCGTTAGGAGCGAGCCGATCCCGCTCCCTGAGACACAAGGGCTTGCTCGAGGAGACTGTTCCTGTTCCTCTCTTCCAGCCACTCTGCTCTCCCCAAAACACCCATTTCCTCGGAGCTCCTCTGAAACTGCATTTCCATGGACCCAGGGCTCCAGAAGCTGCAGAGTCGTGCAATGGGGTTTTTTTGGGAAGGGACCTTAAGCTCTTGCACTTCCACCTCTGTCATGAGAATCTCAGGGCTCTAAGACTCACAGAACCATTTGGGCTTGGAAGGACCTTCAAGCTCATCCAGTGCCAGCGCTGCCACGGGCAGGGACACCTCCCACTGTCCTGGGCTCTTCCCAGCCCCAATGTCCAGCCTGGCCTGGAACATTCCAGGGGATCCAGGAGCAGATCCCCCCTCTCTGGGCAGACAGAATGAGCTAAACCTGGCTATTCCTGAGGGAGTGATGGCAGCACAGCCGAGTCCTGCATCCCTGATTCCCACTGGGAATCTCCATGTCCTTCCTGCTGTGGGATCCAGGAGTTGCAGTAGGATTTTTGTGTTTTGTGCTGCATTCCCAGCACAGCAGAACCTGTCACCCTCGGAAACACGGCCAGCGTGACAAGTTTTTTGCTCCCTTTCTGCTTTGTTTTTGCTGTGTTTTGTTTCTCTCGACAGCTGGTTTAGAACTTCTGTGTTGCTGTTTAGACATCAAGCTTTGGGGCTGAGGTTTTTTATTCCCAGGTGCTTGCTGGCAGTAAAAATACACATCTGCAGTGTGTGCACGTGGCTTGGGCTGTGGATTCACAGTTCTGGGGCAAAAAGAAGTCCCTTCACATCTGTGCTGCTGGTGGTGTCCCCTGTGAGAAGTTTGGTGGCTTGTTTGTGGCTCTCTCAGTTGTTCCCTTTCACAGAGCCCGGCATTTCTCCCCTTTTCAGTTTCATCCTGCAGAGCTTCGTTCCTGCTGCCGCAGCGTGTTCTGAACCCTCCGCTCGCAGCCTGGGGGTGCCTTTTGTGCTGCTCCTCCGTGGGGCTGACTTGAGAGCGGAATCAAGGTTGGAAAAGACCTCGGAGATCACTGAGTGCAACCAGCACCACCACGGCCACCGCTGACCACGTCCGCCCATGCCACAGCCACAGGTGTTGGAGCACTCCCAGGGGTGGGCACTCCAAACCTCCCTGGGCAGCTGTGCCAAGGCCGGAGCGCCCTTTCCATGGAGGAATTTCCCCAATATCCACCCTGAGCCTCCCCTGGCCCAGCCTGAGGCCGTTCCCTCTCCTCCTGTCCCTGTTCCCTGGGAGCAGAGCCCGACCCCCCCGGCTGCCCCCTCCTGTCAGGGACTTGTGCAGAGCCACAAGGTCCCCCCTGAGCCTCCTTTGCTCCAGCCTGAGCCCCTTTCCCAGCTCCCTCAGGAACTCTCCAGCCCCTTCCCAGCTCCGTTCCCTTCCCTGGACTGGCTCCAGCCCCTCCATGTCCCTCTTGTCCCAGAGCTGCCCCCAGCACTGGAGGTGCCCCAGCAGTGCCAGCACAGGGACGGGCACTGCCCCGGCCCTGCTGTCACCCCAAGGTGGCACAGCCCAGGTGCCCTTGGCTTTGCCCACCTGGGCACACCCAGCTCGTGTCCAGCTGCTGTCCCCAGCACCCCCAGGGCCTTTCCCAGTTTTCCAGCCCCTGTTCCCCCAGCCTGGAGTGTTCCACGGTGGCCCAGGTGCAGGAGGCGGCACCATCTCACTCCATGGTGGGATTTTTACATTCCTTTCATTTTGCCACTCCGAACGCTTATGCAGCTGCATCTGGGCTGGAAAAGTCACTTTTTTACTGGTGTAGCTACTCAGGAGATCTGTGATAACTCTGTTATCCAAGAACAGGGAAGGATGTGTGATGTCCAAGGCCCTGTGCCAGCAAATCCCAGTTTTTGTGGTGTCTGTTCTCCCCCAGCACAGTTTGATGAGATTTGTCCAAAACAGCTTTCCTGGGGAAGCTCTTCGTTGTGTGGTCATTAAGGGAGAAATGGAAACAATGCTGAGCATGCGCGGTGTTGTGGGAAGGGAAGCGCAGGAGCAGTGCTGTGCCTGGTTACGTCATGTGGTGTTGAAGGGCGGGGCGGAGCCGGGCAGCGCTGCGCATGCGCACTGGCTTTACCCGCCCGGTGCTGTTGCTCTGTGGGTACCGTCGGGCGCTGCCCGGGAGCGGCTTGGGAGCGCCGGGTTCGGTTCCCGGCTGCGGCAGCGGTGGGCGAGGGTTGTGGTGACAATGGAGGAGGGCGGCTGTTGCTGTGGCTGCAGCGGGGTGGAAAGTGAGCGGAGAACGGCGACGCAGCGTGTGCCGGGAAAAGACCCGAGGGGGGGCGGCCCCGGAGCAGAGCCGGGCGGGAGCGGGCGGCGGGGGCTGCGCGGGGTGAAGGCGGTCCCGGCGCGGGCGCGGAGCCGGGGAGGAGCTGCGGGGCTGGGGCTGGGGCCGGGGCCGGGGCTTGCGGGCGGCACGGCGGGACCTCCCTGCAGAGCCTTTCCTGGGAAACAAAACCTGGAGTTTGTCCCACCTCGGCCCCGTGGCAAGGGGCAGCGCAACCGAGGGGAGCAGCGCCTGAGCAGGGGCGGCAGTGTGCGGGCGCAGGGAAGACGCGGCTGGTGCTGGAGCGAGAACGTGCAGGTTTCTTACATTTAAATGAACGTGGAAAGCAGGGAGAGAGGTGGTATAAAAGCACCGGGTGCTCGGGCAGGTGAGACAGGACTCAGGGGAGGGAGTCGCTTTCCTGAGCTCCTGAAGTTCCACTTGACTCTCTCAGGAGCACTCGTGAGAAGTTTCCCATTTGGAGTTGGGCTCGAAAAAGAAGGAACTTGAAACTGCTTCTTCTGATAAATCCATAAGTATGGGAGGCCCTATGAAGCCCACGGGTGTAAGCAGCCAATAACTCCCACGAGTATTTTAACTACTAAAAATAGCAACTTTTATTTCTTCTGCACACAAACGACTTGGCTGTCCTGTGCAGGGTTCACTGAGGCTGTGAATTGCAATCCAGGGCATCTTCAGGCTCCTGGTGCTCGGGACTGTGGCGTTTGGTGTGCAGAAAAGATCCCAGGCTGTCCAGCTTGGGTGTGGATGTGCATTTCCACAGTTCCTCAGAGTGGGAAAAGGCCAAGAGGGTGATGGGAAGGCCTTTCTTCTAGGCCTGGGCATCCTCAAGACACCTCAAGGATGTTTTTTAAATGTTTGTTGTCTTTTGTTTCCCAGCCCAGGGCTGAGCTGGAGAACGGGTGGAGACAGTGGCAAGCGGGAGTCCCATGTTTACATCTGCCCTTGGATTCCAGTTTCTTCCAGTGGGTCTGTGCTGCCCGAAGTACAAAAGAAGGAGGTGTTGGAGTACCTGTTTGTTCACCTGTTGAGCTTGGAAGAGATGCTGAGTGTGAAATTCCAGGGGTGCCAGCTCCTTGCGAGCTGTTGGTTGCTCAGGAGATTGGGTCGGGGAAAGGGGGGGAGAGTCCGAGCACAGCACAGTGGTAGGAGCTGGATCTCAATCTAAGGCATCTCAAAGCCTGATAAGCTGGAAAGAAGACTTTGCTGTGTTAATGCACAATTACAATTTTGTGCAATTTTTTGAAATTAGGGCTGGGATCAGTCTGGGGAGGTTATCTGGCCCAATTCCCTGTGCCCTGCTTTGCCATGAGGAATGGATGCCTGACCTCTTTGCAGAGAGCTGCTGCTGCTAAAGATTTCTCAGTTTCTATAGTGAATTTATCCCAGTACTTTGCTGCTATAAAGAAATCTCCTCTTGCTGCCATTTCCCCTTATTACATTTAAGATCAGCTCCAGCTGAGTTAGAATTTAATCCCGACCTTTCCCCCCTTTTTTTTTTCCCAAGAGGCCTCAGCTATCTCGCTATTTCTTTCCTCTCTCACCCTCCAGGTCCTGTTTTTCAGACCTCGTTCTTTCCTTATAAAACCCTTGATAACCCATTCCCCACTTAAGGCTTTGTTGTATCCTTGTTTTGCTACCTTCTGGGTGCTATGGATGAAGGTCTGGCTTTGAGGAGCACACCCTGCTCCCTTTGCTCAAGGGATTGCAGTTATTCCAATCTCCTGCTGCTGAGGGCTTCCTTAGGCTCTTGCTGAAATGAAAAATATCCAGGAAGTTTTTCCTTTTTTGAGATTAGACTGGTTTCTGCAGGTCCTTGAGATGTGACCATGATGGTTAAAAACCCACAGTGCAAATGAAGGTTTCTCCTGTCTTCCCCCTTGCCCCCCACCTGCTCCATGCACAGTTCATTACTTTGTAATCACAACTGCTAAGGAAACCTTTCTAATCCTGTCAATTGGCAATGCAACTGCTTTTAAATTCTGGTTTAAAATAGGTTTTGAAGTCAGGCTCTGCCCTTGCTATTGATTTGAATTCTTGACTGAGTAAATTATTGGTGCTTAACAAGCCCTTTGTTGCTTTAAAGCCTTTCTCCAAGGGTCAGAGAATAACACTGACAGGGAGTGAAGGAGCGCTGCCCAGTAGTTGCTTAGAAACGGAGTGTGTTAAACCCGGTTTCTTTAAAAGCAGTTTTGAGTAAGTGAAATTCAGGCACTTGAATTACTTTGGGAAATGGTCCATTTAGGATAGATCCACACTGACAGAAGCTGTTTATCTGAGGTCAGTACATGCTTTGATCAGTGCAGGGCCTTCCCCTCAAGAAATGCATGAGCCAAGCCCAGCAAGGTAGAGGAAAAGACACAAGTTCAGCTTAGGGAGCTGCACAGGTGAAATCCCATGGATGTGCCTGGAGCATGGCCCTCCCCAGCAGCTTTTCTTACAGTTAAATTCTTTAAAAAGCTAAAAGCTGATGCTCAGTACTTTGGGATCTGGCTCAAAACTGTGGAGAGGATAAACTCCCTTACTGGAACTCAGGCAGTGGAGTGCTCACAAGCCAGCAGCCACATTGCTTCTTGTTCAGCTTCAATTCAACGTTGGCTTTTTGTTGTTGTTTTGGTTGGTTGGCTGGTTTTAAAGTATTCCTAGAGATGCTACAAGTGGAAGAAGAGAAATAGAGTGGAGCACCACTGGCACAGTAACTGATATTTTACTGTTCCTCTTTTTCTTTTAAAAATTTATGTAGATAACATGAACTTTTAAACTCTGTGACTTGGGAGAAACACTCTTTTTTCTCCCTCTCTTTGGAAGAGATATGCAAGTCCTGAGCCGTTGGGCCAATGCTTGCTGCATTTTGTTTACGATTTTACAATCAAACAAGGGGCTGATAAGATTGACAAGGAAGATACAACTCAGGAGCTCACTAGGCAGCAGCCTCCAAACTCTTTGGGTGATGCAATAGAGTATGAAGACTGTTTTCCAGTGCGAGATTAATCCATAATAACATGCTCACTGACATAAAAGTCACTTCTTATAAGCCACTTCTTATTCCCTGAAGTGCAGGAGCTGAGGTGTTTGACAAAGCCTTGGCAGAATGATGAAGTATGTCCCTGTCAGATTTCTCCTGCTAGCAAGAGCAATCCATCTTCTTTAAGGGTTTTGTTCCTTTGGGATTGTGTGTAGTTTAGAGGGAGAACAGTACCCAGAAGCATTAATTATTTAATCTGCACTGCTTTTTTCCTCGACGTGTGAGGTCTGAGTATTGTGCTGGGAAGTGGGGCCAATAAAATTTCTGGGAGTCAGACTTGGAGCTTGAAAGTTTTAGAATTAACACTGGAGACTCAGCTCTCTCTATGGTCAGAAGAGGGGGAGACACCTTCCTTCAGGATGTCTCTCCAGGGAATGCTTTTGCAAAGTTTTCTCTCGTAACGGCTGAAGTCTTGCCTCTCCCTGAAATTGCGGTGTAGATCCCACTGGAGGCAGTAAATCTCTCAAATGTATGAGCTTGGGCCTACACACCTGCTAAGGTGTGACTAGAGGTGTGAGAGCTTTTGCAAATGAATTTGGAATAATGAGAATCATAGAACCACTGAGGTTGGAAAAGCCCTCTAAGGTCATCGAGTCCAACGTGTGCCCAATCCCTACCTTGTCACCCAGCCCAGAGCACTGAGTGCCATGTCCAGGTGTTCCTCGGACACCTCCAGGAACGGGGACTCCAAACCTCCCTGGGCAGCCCCTGCCAAGGCCTGACCACCCTTTCCAGGAAGAAAGTCCTCTTGATGTCCAACCCTGGTGCGGCTTGAGGCCGTTTCCTCTTGTCCTGTTCCTGGTTGCCTGGGAGAAGCAGCCAATCCTCACCTGGCTACACCCTCCTGTCAGGGAGTTGTAGAGAGCAAGGTCTTCTCTGGGCCTGTTCTTCTTAGGACTGGTATGGAATCACTATTTTGCATTAAAGGACAATAAGCAGATGTTTTGAAAAAATACTTTGAAATGTTTTTGCATTGCCCTGGAAATCTGCCAAGAAATGGAGTTGCTTACCAGGTTAGGTGTTCTTGCCTGCAGCTTCCCAGGGGCTGCTGGAGGTGGGATGAGGCTATTGCAGAGGAATTACAAGTACGTGGTTTCTCACTCAGGAGACTCTGGGTTTACTGTAGTTATGGGACTGGTTTTCCAGACTAGAGGAACCCCTTAAAGGACTGCAGAGGGAGGTGGAGATGGGATTTGGGGTTTGCATCCCCACCTCCTGAGCACACATGGGGTTAGATGCCCCTTGGCAGAGCTGTAAGGTGTAATGTGGGCAGCAGCTCCTCCTCTCTTTGGGGGCCTAAATTGAAACGCTCAGGAGCCAAATCACCTCTGAGCTGCTCTGTTGTGAGCAGGAGAGGAAGGGACACCTCCAAAGGCCACACAGCTCACTCATAGTCAGAAAAATCCTACTGCTGAACCTGGAACCCCCCCAAGGACGCCCGGGACCCCCCGGGCCCCTCTGTGATCCTCGACAATGCACCCCCCCATCATCAGACCATGCAGTGTCCCCCAGTGTTCTGCCAGTGGGAGCACTGGAAGAGATACTGGGAACACTGGGAGGGAACTGGGAGGAAACTTCCCACCACTCTCCAACGTGCAGCAGCCCCAAGTGCGACCAGTGAGGCGGAGGAAGTGCTCCTAGTGCCCCGCCCCCCCCCCCCCCCCCCCAAAAAAAAAGTTGGGGGGGGTGCGGGGGGGAGTACGAGAAGAAAAAGGATTTAAATGGAGGAGAAAACAGTTTCTGTAACTGTGTTTGAACTTAGGAGGATCCCACTTCATCTACGATTTGGAAGGTCTCAATTGAAGGAACACACATTTTCATGATTTTGTATCTCAATTGGCAGGGAATCACCGTTTTCCATTATTTTTGTATCTAAATGGAAGAAGAAAGCCTTTATGGTGCTGTTTGATGGATTTGAATTGAGGGAAACCGCCCCATTTTCATCATCTTAAGGTTAAAATTGAGGGCAAAACACCACCGTCCCTGCTTTTAAAGGGCTTCCCTTGAGAAGAACCTCTTTATGTGCCATTATAAGAGTTCCATCGAGGGGGGACCCTCATTTGAAGGGACCTTCAGAGAGGAAAAATGTGTCCAAAAGACCCCAAAATGGTGTTTCTTGAGGGAAATTGAAGAGGGAGCTGCATTTCCCCTCATTTTAGGAGGCAAAATTGAGCAAAACTCCTCCTTGATTCACTTTTTATTTGGGTTTAAATTTAGGGGAGACCCTCCTTATGCATCAATTACGGGTCTAAATTGAGAGGGAACCTCCGTTTTCCCCTTGATTCAAGGCTTTGAAATGGCGACTAAAGGGAGTTTTCCCTTAATTCATTAAGAAATTGAAAAAGAACAGTAAAGATGAGCTGGCGCTGCCGGTTTGGACTCAATTTATCTGTCGGGATTGCAAACTCCGACAGACACCGAGCGCCGACGGACGCCCAGCAGTGACTGTGTCACGCCCCGACAGATCAAACAGGGGCTGGAAGCTCCATGGAGCAGCTCAGCGCCTGCTCCACTCTTGCCCCCCAAAGCCCGGGATGGACCGGCGGGTCTGGACACATCCCCATTGAGGAGGGGCAGAGCCGCTGCTCGGGGGCCCCGGGGGATCCTTTATCCCCCTCGTGCAGCTGCGAGCTGCCGAGGAAAAAGTCCTCGTTCCTAGGCTTGAACCCCTGCAGCTTTACCTCTCATTCTCTTGCTCTGATTTGTTTGACAAGAAATTCAATTTATTCCCCCCAGTCGTGTCTCTTGCTCCAGTGACCGGTGAGTGATCTGTCTAGGCCCTTTTCCCGATCCTCAAGTCTTTCCTGATGTGTTCTGTTCCCTGCCCAGGGTGAGGAGGAGAGGGACAGAGCGGTTTCGCTGGCACCAGGCACCTGGCCAGGCCCAGCCCACCCCAATAATCCCTGCGATAATTCACGCCACCATTACCCAGGCGCGCGGCGGGTCCGGCTCCGCGGGCAGGCGGCTACAGTAGTTCAAAGTGGGCAAACTGGGACGGAGTGAGAGGAAGCAGGTGGTGCCGGTGGGTGAAATGTCTCTGCTGCGACCTGCCTGGGAAAGGAGGAGGGAGAACCTGGTGCAAAGTAAAGGGGAGAGAAAGAGGGACAAGGCTGGAGCTGTGGAAGGAAGCGGAGATGGCCAAGGGGCAGCTGAGCATTTTGCTTTCCAACTCTGTGGGGGGGAAAGAAAGCGCTGTCAAATCCATCCAGGAAAACAGAGGAGAAATAGCATGTGGTGGGAATCGCCGGCAATTTGGATTCAATATGTCTGTCTGAACTGCAAACGCCGACAGACACCGAGCACCGCTGGACGCCGGCTGGCGTTGCCGTGTGTCCTGCTCCGGCGGCAGCCCGCCTGGCGAGCCCCCCAGCAGCAGCTGCCCGGGGGCTGCGGATCGAGCAGCAGCCAATCGGAAGCGTCGCAGCGTCCGGCAGCCAATAGGAGCCCTGGCCACTCCGGCAGCCAATGGAAAGCGCCGTTACCTGAGGGACCAGGCACAGCTCGAAGCCCCTCACAGCTGCTTCGTTTTTTGGGACATTTGTGGAAAGCTCGGAGTTCTATTTTTTTTCTTTACCTTCCCTCTTCCAGGACAGGAGGGATTCCGGCGCGGGGGATATCATGCCTCGGGCGCTTCTGGGCGGTTTTGAGGCGGGGGGAGCCCACCGCGGCGGTGGCGGGAAAAGGGGGTGCGGAGTATAAAAGGGGGCGCCGGCGTCGCGGCCCCTCAGTCGGGGGGCGGCGGCGGCGGCGGCAGGAGCTCCGCGGGCTGGCCCGGATGCGGGGACGCCGCCCTGTGCGGCCGAAGGCGCCGGCCCTGAGGCGCGGAGAGAGCGGCGTGGCAGCCGCGCATCGGCTCCGTCATCGGCAGCGCCGCTTCGTGCCGGTAGGGAGCGGGAGAACGCGGCGGCGGGCGGCTGGTGGTGAGTGCCGTCGGCGAGACGGGGCTTGGGCCGCGTGCGGTGTGCGATCTCCCGAGAGCAGCGGGGAGGCCCCCGGGGAGCGGCGGCGGGCGGGGCGCTGTGGGAGCCGGCGCATGTCCCCGAATGAGGCGCCCGGCGCAACGCGCGAGGTGCCAATGAAATAAAATAGAAAACGGTAAAGTGCTATAGAGGAGCCGCACCTAGAGGGCTCTCGGCCCCTGCCCCGTGTCACTAAAAGAGCTGCACCGCGGGAGCGTCGGGGCAGCGCTGCTGGTTAAACAGAGCAGCACGGGAAAGGCTGGGAAACGTCAGCGCAATAAAGTATTGACAATGGTCTAAGAAATATTGTAAAGGTACTGCAGCAGGAGTGGCCGCTGCCCCGCATCACTAAAAGAGCTGCACCGCGGGACCGTCGGGGCAGCGCTGCTGGTTAAAAAGGGGTCCGGAAAGCGTGAGAGGTGTAAAGGGAATGAAATGCTGAGCATGGTAAACGAGGTACAATAAAGGTACAGCAGCAGGAGTGGCCGCTGCCCCGTGTGACTAAAAGAGCTGCACCGCGGGAGCGTCGGGGCAGCGCTGCTGGTTAAAAAGAGCAGCACGGAAAGGCTGGGAAGTGTGAGCGCAATAAAATATTGAGAATGGTCTAAGAAATACTCAAAAGGTACAGCAGCAGTTGTGGCCGCTGCGTGGGTTCACTAAAACAGCTGCACCGCGGCACCTTTGGGGTGGTGCTGACGGTAAACGTGCGGCACGTAAAAGGACTGGAGGGGTGAGGGAAATAAAATATAGAGAAAGGTCTGAGAAATAACAACAACACCGCAGCAGGAGTAGCCACTTCCTCAGGATAAAATGAGCTGCACGGCGTCGCACCTGGGGCAGGGGTGCTGCTTCAAAGGTGTCACGGCAAAGGTCGCATCTGTGAAGGGTATAAAATAAAATGGTCGAAAATCCTTTAAAAGTACTGCAGCAGGAGTGGCCGCTGCCCCGTGTGACTAAAAGAGCTGCACCGCGGGACCGTCGGGGCAGCGCTGCTGGTTAAAAAGAGCGGCACGGGAAAGGCTGAGAGGTGTAAAGGGAATGAAATGCTGAGCATGGTAAACGAGGTACAATAAAGGTACTGCAGCAGGTGTGGCCGCTGCCCCGCATCACTAAAAGAGCTGCACCGCGGGAGCGTCGGGGCAGCGCTGCTGGTTAAAAGGAGCGGCACGGGAAAGCGTGAGAGGTGTAAAGGGAATAAAATGCTGAGCATGGTAAACGAGGTACAATAAAGGTACTGCAGCAGGTGTGGCCGCTGCCCCGCATCACTAAAAGAGCTGCACCGCGGGACCGTCGGGGCAGCGCTGCTGGCTAAAAAGGGGTCCGGAAAGCGTGAGAGGTGTAAAGGGAATGAAATGCTGAGCATGGTAAACGAGGTACAATAAAGGTACTGCAGCAGGAGTGGCCGCTGCCCCGCATCACTAAAAGAGCTGCACCGCGGGACCGTCGGGGCAGCGCTGCTGGTCAAAAAGAGCGGCACGGGAAAGGCTGAGAGGTGTAAAGGGAATGAAATGCTGAGCATGGTAAACGAGGTACAATAAAGGTACAGCAGCAGGTGTGGCCGCTGCCCCGTGTGACTAAAAGAGCTGCACCGCGGGACCGTCGGGGCAGCGCTGCTGGCTAAAAAGGGGTCCGGAAAGCGTGAGAGGTGTAAAGGGAATAAAATGCTGAGCATGGTAAACGAGGTACAATAAAGGTACTGCAGCAGGTGTGGCCGCTGCCCCGTGTCACTAAAAGAGCTGCACCGCGGGACCGTCGGGGCAGCGCTGCTGGTTAAAAAGAGCGGCACGGGAAAGGCTGAGAGGTGTAAAGGGAATAAAATGCTGAGCATGGTAAACGAGGTACAATAAAGGTACTGCAGCAGGAGTGGCCGCTGCCCCGTGTGACTAAAAGAGCTGCACCGCGGGAGCGTCGGGGCAGTGCTGCTGGTTAAAAAGGGGTCCGGAAAGCGTGAGAGGTGTAAAGGGAATGAAATGCTGAGCATGGTAAACGAGGTACAATAAAGGTACTGCAGCAGGTGTGGCCGCTGCCCCGTGTGACTAAAAGAGCTGCACCGCGGAAGCGTCGGGGCAGCTCTGCTGGTTAAACAGAGCAGCATGGGAAAGGCTGGGAAGTCTGAGCGCAATAAAATATTGACAATGGTCTAAGAAATATTGTAAAGGTACTGCAGCAGGAGTGGCCGCTGCCCCGTGTCACTAAAAGAGCTGCACCGCGGGAGCGTCGGGGCAGCGCTGCTGGTTAAAAAGGGGTCCGGAAAGCGTGAGAGGTGTAAAGGGAATAAAATGCTGAGCATGGTAAACGAGGTACAATAAAGGTACTGCAGCAGGAGTGGCCGCTGCCCCGCATCACTAAAAGAGCTGCACCGCGGGAGCGTCGGGGCAGCGCTGCTGGTTAAAAAGAGCGGCACGGGAAAGGCTGAGAGGTGTAAAGGGAATGAAATGCTGAGCATGGTAAACGAGGTACAATAAAGGTACTGCAGCAGGTGTGGCCGCTGCCCCGCATCACTAAAAGAGCTGCACCGCGGGACGGTCGGGGCAGCGCTGCTGGCTAAAAAGGGGTCCGGAAAGCGTGAGAGGTGTAAAGGGAATGAAATGCTGAGCATGGTAAACGAGGTACAATAAAGGTACAGCAGCAGGTGTAGCTGCCCCGTGTGACTAAAAGAGCTGCACCGCGGGAGCGTCGGGGCAGTGCTGCTGGTTAAAAAGGGGTCCGGAAAGCGTGAGAGGTGTAAAGGGAATGAAATGCTGAGCATGGTAAACGAGGTACAATAAAGGTACTGCAGCAGGTGTGGCCGCTGCCCCGCGTCACTAAAAGAGCTGCACCGCGGGACGGTCGGGGCAGCGCTGCTGGTTAAAAAGGGGTCCGGAATGCGTGAAAGGTGTAAAGGGAATAAAATGCTGAGCATGGTAAAAGAGGTTCAATAAAGATACTGCAGCAGGAGTGGCCGCTGCCCCGCACCACTAAAAGAGCTGCACCGCGGGAGCGTCGGGGCAGCGCTGCTGGTTAAACAGAGCAGCATGGGAAAGGCCTGGAAGTGTGAGCGCAATAAAATATTGACAATGGTTTAAGAAATACTGTAAAGGTACTGCACCAGGTGTGGCCGCTGCCCCGTGTGACTAAAAGAGCTGCACCGCGGGAGCGTCGGGGCAGCGCTGCTGGTTAAAAAGAGCGGCACGGGAAAGCGTGAGAGGTGTAAAGGGAATGAAATGCTGAGCATGGTAAACGAGGTACAATAAAGGTACTGCAGCAGGTGTGGCCGCTGCCCCGCATCACTAAAAGAGCTGCACCGCGGGACCGTCGGGGCAGCGCTGCTGGTTAAAAAGGGGTCCGGAAAGCGTGAGAGGTGTAAAGGGAATAAAATGCTGAGCATGGTAAACGAGGTACAATAAAGGTACAGCAGCAGGAGTGGCCGCTGCCCCGTGTGACTAAAAGAGCTGCACCGCGGGAGCGTCGGGGCAGCGCTGCTGGTTAAACAGAGCGGCACTGGAAAGGCTGGGAAGTGTGAGCGCAATAAAATATTGACAATGGTCTAAGAAATACTGTAAAGATACTGCAGCAGGAGTAGCCGCTGCCCGGCATCACTAAAAGAGCTGCACCGCGGGAGCGTCGGGGCAGTGCTGCTGGTTAAAAAGGGGTCCGGAAAGCGTGAGAGGTGTAAAGGGAATGAAATGCTGAGCATGGTAAACGAGGTACAATAAAGGTACAGCAGCAGGTGTGGCCGCTGCCCCGCATCACTAAAAGAGCTGCACCGCGGGACGGTCGGGGCAGCGCTGCTGGTTAAAAAGGGGTCCGGAAAGCGTGAGAGGTGTAAAGGGAATGAAATGCTGAGCATGGTAAACGAGGTACAATAAAGGTACAGCAGCAGGTGTGGCCGCTGCCCCGCATCACTAAAAGAGCTGCACCGCGGGACCGTCGGGGCAGCGCTGCTGGTTAAAAAGGGGTCCGGAAAGCGTGAGAGGTGTAAAGGGAATAAAATGCTGAGCATGGTAAACGAGGTGCAATAAAGGTACAGCAGCAGGAGGGGTGGCCGCTGCTCCTTGTCACTAGAAGAGCTTCTCCGAGGCGCCGGTGGGGCTGCGCCGTTCCCGCCTCGGGCGCTTCTGGGCGATTTTGAGGCGGGGGGAGCCCACCGCGGCAGTGGCGGGAAAAGGGGGTGCGGAGTATAAAAGGGGGCGCCGGCGTCGCGGCCCCTCAGTCGGGGGGCGGCGGCGGCGGCGGCAGGAGCTCCGCGGGCTGGCCCGGATGCGGGGACGCCGCCGTGTGCGGCCGAAGGCGCCGGCCCTGAGGCGCGGAGAGAGCGGCGTGGCAGCCGCGCATCGGCTCCGTCATCGGCAGCGCCGCTTCGTGCCGGTAGGGAGCGGGAGAACGCGGCGGCGGGCGGCTGGAGGTGAGTGCCGTCGGCGAGACGGGGCTTGGGCCGCGTGCGGTGTGCGATCTCCCGAGAGCAGCGGGGAGGCCCCCGGGGAGCGGCGGCGGGCGGGGCGCTGTGGGAGCCGGCGCATGTCCCCGAATGAGGCGCCCGGCGCAACGCGCGAGGTGCCAATGAAATAAAATAGAAAACGGTAAAGTGCTATAGAGGAGCCGCACCTAGAGGGCTCTCGGCCCCTGCCCCGTGTCACTAAGGGAGCTGCACCGCGGGAGCGTCGGGGCAGCGCTGCTGGTTAAACAGAGCAGCACGGGAAAGGCTGGGAAACGTCAGCGCAATAAAGTATTGACAATGGTCTAAGAAATATTGTAAAGGTACTGCAGCAGGAGTGGCCGCTGCCCCGCATCACTAAAAGAGCTGCACCGCGGGAGCGTCGGGGCAGCGCTGCTGGTTAAAAAGAGCGGCACGGGAAAGTGTGAGAGGTGTAAAGGGAATGAAATGCTGAGCATGGTAAAAGAGGTACAATAAAGGTACTGCAGCAGGTGTGGCCGCTGCCCCGCATCACTAAAAGAGCTGCACCGCGGGAGCGTCGGGGCAGCGCTGCTGGTTAAAAAGGGGTCCGGAAAGCGTGAGAGGTGTAAAGGGAATAAAATGCTGAGCATGGTAAACGAGGTACAATAAAGGTACAGCAGCAGGTGTGGCCGCTGCCCCGTGTGACTAAAAGAGCTGCACCGCGGGAGCGTCGGGGCAGCGCTGCTGGTTAAAAAGAGCGGCACGGGAAAGGCTGAGAGGTGTAAAGGGAATGAAATGCTGAGCATGGTAAAAGAGGTACAATAAAGGTACAGCAGCAGGAGGGGTGGCCGCTGCTCCTTGTCACTAGAAGAGCTTCTCCGAGGCGCCGGTGGGGCTGCGCCGTTCCCGCCTCGGGCGCTTCTGGGCGATTTTGAGGCGGGGGGAGCCCACCGCGGCAGTGGCGGGAAAAGGGGGTGCGGAGTATAAAAGGGGGCGCCGGCGTCGCGGCCCCTCAGTCGGGGGGCGGCGGCGGCGGCGGCAGGAGCTCCGCGGGCTGGCCCGGATGCGGGGACGCCGCCCTGTGCGGCCGAAGGCGCCGGCCCTGAGGCGCGGAGAGAGCGGCGTGGCAGCCGCGCATCGGCTCCGTCATCGGCAGCGCCGCTTCGTGCCGGTAGGGAGCGGGAGAACGCGGCGGCGGGCGGCGGGTGGTGAGTGCCGTCGGCGAGACGGGGCTTGGGCCGCGTGCGGTGTGCGATCTCCCGAGAGCAGCGGGGAGGCCCCCGGGGAGCGGCGGCGGGCGGGGCGCTGTGGGAGCCGGCGCATGTCCCCGAATGAGGCGCCCGGCGCAACGCGCGAGGTGCCAATGAAATAAAATAGAAAACGGTAAAGTGCTATAGAGGAGCCGCACCTAGAGGGCTCTCGGCCCCTGCCCCGTGTCACTAAGGGAGCTGCACCGCGGGAGCGTCGGGGCAGCGCTGCTGGTTAAACAGAGCAGCACGGGAAAGGCTGAGAAACGTCAGCGCAATAAAGTATTGACAATGGTCTAAGAAATATTGTAAAGGTACAGCAGCAGGAGTGGCCGCTGCCCCGCATCACTAAAAGAGCTGCACCGCGGGAGCGTCGGGGCAGCGCTGCTGGTTAAAAAGGGGTCCGGAAAGCGTGAGAGGTGTAAAGGGAATGAAATGCTGAGCATGGTAAACGAGGTACAATAAAGGTACAGCAGCAGGAGTGGCCGCTGCTCCGCATCACTAAAAGAGCTGCACCGCGGGAGCGTCGGGGCAGCGCTGCTGGTTAAAAAGAGCAGCACGGAAAGGCTGGGAAGTGTGAGCGCAATAAAATATTGAGAATGGTCTAAGAAATACTCAAAAGGTACAGCAGCAGTTGTGGCCGCTGCGTGGGTTCACTAAAACAGCTGCACCGCGGCACCTTTGGGGTGGTGCTGACGGTAAACGTGCGGCACGTAAAAGGACTGGAGGTGTGAGGGAAATAAAATATAGAGAAAGGTCTGAGAAATAACAACAACACCGCAGCAGGAGTAGCCACTTCCTCAGGATAAAATGAGCTGCACGGCGTCGCACCTGGGGCAGGGGTGCTGCTTCAAAGGTGTCACGGCAAAGGTCGCATCTGTGAAGGGTATAAAATAAAATGGTCGAAAATCCTTTAAAAGTACTGCAGCAGGAGTGGCTGCTGCCCCGTGTCACTAAAAGAGCTGCACCGCGGGAGCGTCGGGGCAGCGCTGCTGGTTAAACAGAGCAGCATGGGAAAGGCTGGGAAGTGTGAAGGGAATAAAATATTGACAATGGTCTAAGAAATATTGTAAAGGTACTGCAGCAGGAGTAGCCGCTGCCCCGCATCACTAAAAGAGCTGCACCGCGGGACCGTCGGGGCAGCGCTGCTGGCTAAAAAGGGGTCCGGAAAGCGTGAGAGGTGTAAAGGGAATGAAATGCTGAGCATGGTAAACGAGGTACAATAAAGGTACTGCAGAAGGTGTGGCCGCTGCCCCGTGTGACTAAAAGAGCTGCACCGCGGGACCGTCGGGGCAGCGCTGCTGGCTAAAAAGGGGTCCAAAAGCGTGAGAGCTGTAAAGGGAATGAAATGCTGAGCATGGTAAAAGAGGTACAATAAAGGTACAGCAGCAGGAGTGGCCGCTGCCCCGCATCACTAAAAGAGCTGCACCGCGGGAGCGTCGGGGCAGCGCTGCTGGCTAAAAAGGGGTCCGGAAAGCGTGAGAGGTGTAAAGGGAATGAAATGCTGAGCATGGTAAAAGAGGTACAATAAAGATACTGCAGCAGCAGTGGCCGCTGCCCCGTGTGACTAAAAGAGCTGCACCTCGGGAGCGTCGGGGCAGCGCTGCTGGTTAAACAGAGCAGTATGGGAAAGGCTGGGAAGTGTGAGCGCAATAAAATATTGATAATGGTCTAAGAAATATTGTAAAGGTACTGCAGCAGGAGTGGCCGCTGCCCCGCATCACTAAAAGAGCTGCACCGCGGGAGCGTCGGGGCAGCGCTGCTGGTTAAAAAGAGCGGCACGGGAAAGGCTGGGAAGTGTGAGCGGAATAAAATATTGACAATGGTCTAAGAAATATTGTAAAGGTACTGCAGCAGGAGTGGCCGCTGCCCCGCATCACTAAAAGAGCTGCACCGCGGGAGCGTCGGGGCAGCGCTGCTGGTTAAAAAGAGCGGCACGGGAAAGGCTGGGAAGTGTGAGCGGAATAAAATATTGACAATGGTCTAAGAAATATTGTAAAGGTACTGCAGCAGGAGTGGCCGCTGCCCCGCATCACTAAAAGAGCTGCACCGCGGGAGCGTCGGGGCAGCGCTGCTGGTTAAAAAGGGGTCCGGAAAGCGTGAGAGGTGTAAAGGGAATGAAATGCTGAGCATGGTAAACGAGGTACAATAAAGATACTGCAGCAGGTGTGGCCGCTGCCCCGCATCACTAAAAGAGCTGCACCGCGGGAGCGTCGGGGCAGCGCTGCTGGTTAAAAAGAGCGGCCCGGGAAAGGCTGAGAGGTGTAAAGGGAATGAAATGCTGAGCATGGTAAACGAGGTACAATAAAGGTACTGCAGCAGGAGTGGCCGCTGCTCCGCGTCACTAAAAGAGCTGCACCGCGGGAGCGTCGGGGCAGCGCTGCTGGTTAAAAAGAGCGGCACGGGAAAGCGTGAGAGGTGTAAAGGGAATAAAATGCTGAGCATGGTAAACGAGGTACAATAAAGGTACTGCAGCAGGAGTGGCCGCTGCTCCTTGTCACTAGAAGAGCTTCTCCGAGGCGCCGGTGGGGCTGCCCCGTTCCCGCCTCGGGCGCTTCTGGGCGATTTTGAGGCGGGGGGAGCCCACCGCGGCGGTGGCGGGAAAAGGGGGTGCGGAGTATAAAAGGGGGCGCCGGCGTCGCGGCCCCTCAGTCGGGGGGCGGCGGCGGCGGCGGCAGGAGCTCCGCGGGCTGGCCCGGATGCGGGGACGCCGCCCTGTGCGGCCGAAGGCGCCGGCCCTGAGGCGCGGAGAGAGCGGCGTGGCAGCCGCGCATCGGCTCCGTCATCGGCAGCGCCGCTTCGTGCCGGTAGGGAGCGGGAGAACGCGGCGGCGGGCGGCTGGTGGTGAGTGCCGTCGGCGAGACGGGGCTTGGGCCGCGTGCGGTGTGCGATCTCCCGAGAGCAGCGGGGAGGCCCCCGGGGAGCGGCGGCGGGCGGGGCGCTGTGGGAGCCGGCGCATGTCCCCGAATGAGGCGCCCGGCGCAACGCGCGAGGTGCCAATGAAATAAAATAGAAAACGGTAAAGTGCTATAGAGGAGCCGCACCTAGAGGGCTCTCGGCCCCTGCCCCGTGTCACTAAGGGAGCTGCACCGCGGGAGCGTCGGGGCAGCGCTGCTGGTTAAAAAGAGCAGCACGGGAAAGGCTGGGAAACGTCAGCGCAATAAAGTATTGACAATGGTCTAAGAAATATTGTAAAGGTACTGCAGCAGGAGTAGCCGCTGCCCCGCATCACTAAAAGAGCTGCACCGCGGGACGGTCGGGGAAGCGCTGCTGGTTAAAAAGGGGTCCGGAAAGCGTGAGAGGTGTAAAGGGAATGAAATGCTGAGCATGGTAAAAGAGGTACAATAAAGATACTGCAGCAGGAGTGGCCGCTGCCCCGCATCACTAAAAGCGCTGCACCGCGGGAGCGTCGGGGCAGCGCTGCTGGTTAAAAAGGGGTCCGGAAAGCGTGAGAGGTGTAAAGGGAATAAAATGCTGAGCATGGTAAACGAGGTACAATAAAGGTACAGCAGCAGGAGGGGTGGCCGCTGCTCCTTGTCACTAGAAGAGCTTCTCCGAGGCGCCGGTGGGGCTGCCCCGTTCCCGCCTCGGGCGCTTCTGGGCGATTTTGAGGCGGGGGGAGCCCACTTCGGCAGTGGCGGGAAAAGGGGGTGCGGAGTATAAAAGGGGGCGCCGGCGTCGCGGCCCCTCAGTCGGGGGGCGGCGGCGGCGGCGGCAGGAGCTCCGCGGGCTGGCCCGGATGCGGGGACGCCGCCCTGTGCGGCCGAAGGCGCCGGCCCTGAGGCGCGGAGAGAGCGGCGTGGCAGCCGCGCATCGGCTCCGTCATCGGCAGCGCCGCTTCGTGCCGGTAGGGAGCGGGAGAACGCGGCGGCGGGCGGCGGGTGGTGAGTGCCGTCGGCGAGACGGGGCTTGGGCCGCGTGCGGTGTGCGATCTCCCGAGAGCAGCGGGGAGGCCCCCGGGGAGCGGCGGCGGGCGGGGCGCTGTGGGAGCCGGCGCATGTCCCCGAATGAGGCGCCCGGCGCAACGCGCGAGGTGCCAATGAAATAAAATAGAAAACGGTAAAGTGCTATAGAGGAGCCGCACCTAGAGGGCTCTCGGCCCCTGCCCCGTGTCACTAAAAGAGCTGCACCGCGGGAGCGTCGGGGCAGCGCTGCTGGTTAAACAGAGCAGCACGGGAAAGGCTGGGAAACGTCAGCGCAATAAAGTATTGACAATGGTCTAAGAAATATTGTAAAGGTACTGCAGCAGGAGTGGCCGCTGCCCCGCATCACTAAAAGAGCTGCACCGCGGGAGCGTCGGGGCAGCGCTGCTGGTTAAAAAGGGGTCCGGAAAGCGTGAGAGGTGTAAAGGGAATGAAATGCTGAGCATGGTAAACGAGGTACAATAAAGGTACAGCAGCAGGAGTGGCCGCTGCCCCGTGTGACTAAAAGAGCTGCACCGCGGGAGCGTCGGGGCAGCGCTGCTGGTTAAAAAGAGCAGCACGGAAAGGCTGGGAAGTGTGAGCGCAATAAAATATTGAGAATGGTCTAAGAAATACTCAAAAGGTACAGCAGCAGTTGTGGCCGCTGCGTGGGTTCACTAAAACAGCTGCACCGCGGCACCTTTGGGGTGGTGCTGACGGTAAACGTGCGGCACGTAAAAGGACTGGAGGGGTGAGGGAAATAAAATATAGAGAAAGGTCTGAGAAATAACAACAACACCGCAGCAGGAGTAGCCACTTCCTCAGGATAAAATGAGCTGCACGGCGTCGCACCTGGGGCAGGGGTGCTGCTTCAAAGGTGTCACGGCAAAGGTCGCATCTGTGAAGGGTATAAAATAAAATGGTCGAAAATCCTTTAAAAGTACTGCAGCAGGAGTGGCCGCTGCCCCGTGTGACTAAAAGAGCTGCACCGCGGGACCGTCGGGGCAGCGCTGCTGGTTAAAAAGAGCGGCACGGGAAAGGCTGAGAGGTGTAAAGGGAATGAAATGCTGAGCATGGTAAACGAGGTACAATAAAGGTACTGCAGCAGGTGTGGCCGCTGCCCCGCATCACTAAAAGAGCTGCACCGCGGGAGCGTCGGGGCAGCGCTGCTGGTTAAAAGGAGCGGCACGGGAAAGCGTGAGAGGTGTAAAGGGAATAAAATGCTGAGCATGGTAAACGAGGTACAATAAAGGTACTGCAGCAGGTGTGGCCGCTGCCCCGCATCACTAAAAGAGCTGCACCGCGGGACCGTCGGGGCAGCGCTGCTGGCTAAAAAGGGGTCCGGAAAGCGTGAGAGGTGTAAAGGGAATGAAATGCTGAGCATGGTAAACGAGGTACAATAAAGGTACTGCAGCAGGAGTGGCCGCTGCCCCGCATCACTAAAAGAGCTGCACCGCGGGACCGTCGGGGCAGCGCTGCTGGTCAAAAAGAGCGGCACGGGAAAGGCTGAGAGGTGTAAAGGGAATGAAATGCTGAGCATGGTAAACGAGGTACAATAAAGGTACTGCAGCAGGTGTGGCCGCTGCCCCGCATCACTAAAAGAGCTGCACCGCGGGACCGTCGGGGCAGCGCTGCTGGCTAAAAAGGGGTCCGGAAAGCGTGAGAGGTGTAAAGGGAATAAAATGCTGAGCATGGTAAACGAGGTACAATAAAGGTACTGCAGCAGGTGTGGCCGCTGCCCCGTGTCACTAAAAGAGCTGCACCGCGGGACCGTCGGGGCAGCGCTGCTGGTTAAAAAGAGCGGCACGGGAAAGGCTGAGAGGTGTAAAGGGAATAAAATGCTGAGCATGGTAAACGAGGTACAATAAAGGTACTGCAGCAGGAGTGGCCGCTGCCCCGTGTGACTAAAAGAGCTGCACCGCGGGAGCGTCGGGGCAGTGCTGCTGGTTAAAAAGGGGTCCGGAAAGCGTGAGAGGTGTAAAGGGAATGAAATGCTGAGCATGGTAAACGAGGTACAATAAAGGTACTGCAGCAGGTGTGGCCGCTGCCCCGCATCACTAAAAGAGCTGCACCGCGGGACCGTCGGGGCAGCGCTGCTGGCTAAAAAGGGGTCCGGAAAGCGTGAGAGGTGTAAAGGGAATGAAATGCTGAGCATGGTAAACGAGGTACAATAAAGGTACAGCAGCAGGTGTAGCTGCCCCGTGTGACTAAAAGAGCTGCACCGCGGGAGCGTCGGGGCAGTGCTGCTGGTTAAAAAGGGGTCCGGAAAGCGTGAGAGGTGTAAAGGGAATGAAATGCTGAGCATGGTAAACGAGGTACAATAAAGGTACTGCAGCAGGTGTGGCCGCTGCCCCGCGTCACTAAAAGAGCTGCACCGCGGGACGGTCGGGGCAGCGCTGCTGGTTAAAAAGGGGTCCGGAATGCGTGAAAGGTGTAAAGGGAATAAAATGCTGAGCATGGTAAAAGAGGTTCAATAAAGATACTGCAGCAGGAGTGGCCGCTGCCCCGCACCACTAAAAGAGCTGCACCGCGGGAGCGTCGGGGCAGCGCTGCTGGTTAAACAGAGCAGCATGGGAAAGGCCTGGAAGTGTGAGCGCAATAAAATATTGACAATGGTTTAAGAAATACTGTAAAGGTACTGCACCAGGTGTGGCCGCTGCCCCGTGTGACTAAAAGAGCTGCACCGCGGGAGCGTCGGGGCAGCGCTGCTGGTTAAAAAGAGCGGCACGGGAAAGGCTGAGAGGTGTAAAGGGAATGAAATGCTGAGCATGGTAAACGAGGTACAATAAAGGTACTGCAGCAGGTGTGGCCGCTGCCCCGCATCACTAAAAGAGCTGCACCGCGGGACCGTCGGGGCAGCGCTGCTGGTTAAAAAGGGGTCCGGAAAGCGTGAGAGGTGTAAAGGGAATAAAATGCTGAGCATGGTAAACGAGGTACAATAAAGGTACAGCAGCAGGAGTGGCCGCTGCCCCGTGTGACTAAAAGAGCTGCACCGCGGGAGCGTCGGGGCAGCGCTGCTGGTTAAACAGAGCAGCATGGGAAAGGCCTGGAAGTGTGAGCGCAATAAAATATTGACAATGGTCTAAGAAATACTGTAAAGATACTGCAGCAGGAGTAGCCGCTGCCCGGCATCACTAAAAGAGCTGCACCGCGGGAGCGTCGGGGCAGTGCTGCTGGTTAAAAAGGGGTCCGGAAAGCGTGAGAGGTGTAAAGGGAATGAAATGCTGAGCATGGTAAACGAGGTACAATAAAGGTACAGCAGCAGGTGTGGC
The DNA here is from genome assembly GCF_965178545.1 of Coloeus monedula. Taxonomy (NCBI): domain Eukaryota; kingdom Metazoa; phylum Chordata; class Aves; order Passeriformes; family Corvidae; genus Coloeus; species Coloeus monedula. Next base: position 81,149 of record NW_028120611.1, on the reverse strand, counting down.
CGCTGCCCCGCATCACTAAAAGAGCTGCACCGCGGGACGGTCGGGGCAGCGCTGCTGGTTAAAAAGGGGTCCGGAAAGCGTGAGAGGTGTAAAGGGAATGAAATGCTGAGCATGGTAAACGAGGTACAATAAAGGTACAGCAGCAGGTGTGGCCGCTGCCCCGCATCACTAAAAGAGCTGCACCGCGGGACCGTCGGGGCAGCGCTGCTGGTTAAAAAGGGGTCCGGAAAGCGTGAGAGGTGTAAAGGGAATAAAATGCTGAGCATGGTAAACGAGGTGCAATAAAGGTACAGCAGCAGGAGGGGTGGCCGCTGCTCCTTGTCACTAGAAGAGCTTCTCCGAGGCGCCGGTGGGGCTGCGCCGTTCCCGCCTCGGGCGCTTCTGGGCGATTTTGAGGCGGGGGGAGCCCACCGCGGCAGTGGCGGGAAAAGGGGGTGCGGAGTATAAAAGGGGGCGCCGGCGTCGCGGCCCCTCAGTCGGGGGGCGGCGGCGGCGGCGGCAGGAGCTCCGCGGGCTGGCCCGGATGCGGGGACGCCGCCCTGTGCGGCCGAAGGCGCCGGCCCTGAGGCGCGGAGAGAGCGGCGTGGCAGCCGCGCATCGGCTCCGTCATCGGCAGCGCCGCTTCGTGCCGGTAGGGAGCGGGAGAACGCGGCGGCGGGCGGCGGGTGGTGAGTGCCGTCGGCGAGACGGGGCTTGGGCCGCGTGCGGTGTGCGATCTCCCGAGAGCAGCGGGGAGGCCCCCGGGGAGCGGCGGCGGGCGGGGCGCTGTGGGAGCCGGCGCATGTCCCCGAATGAGGCGCCCGGCGCAACGCGCGAGGTGCCAATGAAATAAAATAGAAAACGGTAAAGTGCTATAGAGGAGCCGCACCTAGAGGGCTCTCGGCCCCTGCCCCGTGTCACTAAGGGAGCTGCACCGCGGGAGCGTCGGGGCAGCGCTGCTGGTTAAACAGAGCAGCACGGGAAAGGCTGAGAAACGTCAGCGCAATAAAGTATTGACAATGGTCTAAGAAATATTGTAAAGGTACAGCAGCAGGAGTGGCCGCTGCCCGGCATCACTAAAAGAGCTGCACCGCGGGACCGTCGGGGCAGCGCTGCTGGTTAAAAAGGGGTCCGGAAAGCGTGAGAGGTGTAAAGGGAATGAAATGCTGAGCATGGTAAACGAGGTACAATAAAGGTACAGCAGCAGGAGTGGCCGCTGCTCCGCATCACTAAAAGAGCTGCACCGCGGGAGCGTCGGGGCAGCGCTGCTGGTTAAAAAGAGCAGCACGGAAAGGCTGGGAAGTGTGAGCGCAATAAAATATTGACAATGGTCTAAGAAATATTGTAAAGGTACAGCAGCAGTTGTGGCCGCTGCGTGGGTTCACTAAAACAGCTGCACCGCGGCACCTTTGGGGTGGTGCTGATGGTAAACGTGCGGCACGTAAAAGGACTGGAGGTGTGAGGGAAATAAAATATAGAGAAAGGTCTGAGAAATAATAACAACACCGCAGCAGGAGTAGCCACTTCCTCAGGATAAAATGAGCTGCACGGCGTCGCACCTGGGGCAGGGGTGCTGCTTCAAAGGTGTCACGGCAAAGGTCGCATCTGTGAAGGGTATAAAATAAAATGGTCGAAAATCCTTTAAAAGTACTGCAGCAGGAGTGGCTGCTGCCCCGTGTCACTAAAAGAGCTGCACCGCGGGAGCGTCGGGGCAGCGCTGCTGGTTAAACAGAGCAGCATGGGAAAGGCTGGGAAGTGTGAAGGGAATAAAATATTGACAATGGTCTAAGAAATATTGTAAAGGTACTGCAGCAGGAGTAGCCGCTGCCCCGCATCACTAAAAGAGCTGCACCGCGGGACCGTCGGGGCAGCTCTGCTGGTTAAAAAGGGGTCCGGAAAGCGTGAGAGGTGTAAAGGGAATGAAATGCTGAGCATGGTAAACGAGGTACAATAAAGGTACTGCAGCAGGTGTGGCCGCTGCCCCGTGTGACTAAAAGAGCTGCACCGCGGGACCGTCGGGGCAGCGCTGCTGGCTAAAAAGGGGTCCGGAAAGCGTGAGAGGTGTAAAGGGAATGAAATGCTGAGCATGGTAAAAGAGGTACAATAAAGATACTGCAGCAGGAGTGGCCGCTGCCCCGCATCACTAAAAGAGCTGCACCGCGGGACGGTCGGGGCAGCGCTGCTGGTTAAACAGAGCAGCATGGGAAAGGCTGGGAAGTGTGAGCGCAATAAAATATTGACAATGGTCTAAGAAATATTGTAAAGGTACTGCAGCAGGAGTGGCCGCTGCCCCGCATCACTAAAAGAGCTGCACCGCGGGAGCGTCGGGGCAGCGCTGCTGGCTAAAAAGGGGTCCGGAAAGCGTGAGAGGTGTAAAGGGAATGAAATGCTGAGCATGGTAAAAGAGGTACAATAAAGATACTGCAGCAGGAGTGGCCGCTGCCCCGTGTGACTAAAAGAGCTGCACCTCGGGAGCGTCGGGGCAGCGCTGCTGGTTAAAAAGAGCGGCACGGGAAAGGCTGAGAGGTGTAAAGGGAATGAAATGCTGAGCATGGTAAAAGAGGTACAATAAAGGTACAGCAGCAGGAGTGGCCGCTGCCCCGCATCACTGAAAGAGCTGCACCGCGGGAGCGTCGGGGCAGCGCTGCTGGTTAAAAAGGGGTCCGGAAAGCGTGAGAGGTGTAAAGGGAATAAAATGCTGAGCCTGGTAAACGAGGTACAATAAAGGTACTGCAGCAGGTGTGGCCGCTGCCCCGTGTCACTAAAAGAGCTGCACCGCGGGACCGTCGGGGCAGTGCTGCTGGTTAAAAAGGGGTCCGGAAAGCGTGAGAGGTGTAAAGGGAATGAAATGCTGAGCATGGTAAACGAGGTACAATAAAGGTACTGCAGCAGGTGTGGCCGCTGTCCCGTGTGACTAAAAGAGCTGCACCGCGGGAGCGTCGGGGCAGCGCTGCTGGTTAAACAGAGCAGCATGGGAAAGGCTGGGAAGTGTGAGCGCAATAAAATATTGACAATGGTCTAAGAAATATTGTAAAGGTACTGCAGCAGGAGTGGCCGCTGCCCCGTGTCACTAAAAGAGCTGCACCGCGGGAGCGTCGGGGCAGTGCTGCTGGTTAAAAAGGGGTCCGGAAAGCGTGAGAGGTGTAAAGGGAATGAAATGCTGAGCATGGTAAACGAGGTACAATAAAGGTACTGCAGCAGGTGTGGCCGCTGCCCCGCATCACTAAAAGAGCTGCACCGCGGGAGCGTCGGGGCAGCGCTGCTGGTTAAAAAGGGGTCCGGAAAGCGTGAGAGGTGTAAAGGGAATAAAATGCTGAGCATGGTAAACGAGGTACAATAAAGGTACAGCAGCAGGTGTGGCCGCTGCCCCGTGTCACTAAAAGAGCTGCACCGCGGGAGCGTCGGGGCAGCGCTGCTGGTTAAAAAGAGCGGCACGGGAAAGGCTGAGAGGTGTAAAGGGAATAAAATGCTGAGCATGGTAAACGAGGTACAATAAAGGTACAGCAGCAGGTGTAGCTGCCCCGTGTGACTAAAAGAGCTGCACCGCGGGACCGTCGGGGCAGCGCTGCTGGTTAAAAAGGGGTCCGGAATGCGTGAAAGGTGTAAAGGGAATAAAATGCTGAGCATGGTAAAAGAGGTTCAATAAAGATACTGCAGCAGGAGTGGCAACTGCCCCGCACCACTAAAAGAGCTGCACCGCGGGAGCGTCGGGGCAGCGCTGCTGGTTAAACAGAGCAGCATGGGAAAGGCCTGGAAGTGTGAGCGCAATAAAATATTGACAATGGTTTAAGAAATACTGTAAAGGTACTGCACCAGGTGTGGCCGCTGCCCCGTGTCACTAAAAGAGCTGCACCGCGGGAGCGTCGGGGCAGCGCTGCTGGTTAAAAAGAGCGGCACGGGAAAGCGTGAGAGGTGTAAAGGGAATGAAATGCTGAGCATGGTAAAAGAGGTACAATAAAGATACTGCAGCAGGTGTGGCCGCTGCCCCGCATCACTAAAAGAGCTGCACCTCGGGAGCGTCGGGGCAGCGCTGCTGGTCAAAAAGAGCGGCACGGGAAAGGCTGAGAGGTGTAAAGGGAATGAAATGCTGAGCATGGTAAAAGAGGTACAATAAAGATACTGCAGCAGGTGTGGCCGCTGCCCCGCATCACTAAAAGAGCTGCACCGCGGGAGCGTCGGGGCAGCGCTGCTGGTTAAAAAGGGGTCCGGAAAGCGTGAGAGGTGTAAAGGGAATGAAATGCTGAGCATGGTAAACGAGGTACAATAAAGGTACAGCAGCAGGTGTGGCCGCTGCCCCGTGTGACTAAAAGAGCTGCACCGCGGGAGCGTCGGGGCAGCTCTGCTGGTTAAACAGAGCAGCATGGGAAAGGCTGGGAAGTGTGAGCGCAATAAAATATTGACAATGGTCTAAGAAATATTGTAAAGGTACTGCAGCAGGAGTGGCCGCTGCCCCGCATCACTAAAAGAGCTGCACCTCGGGAGCGTCGGGGCAGCGCTGCTGGTTAAAAAGGGGTCCGGAAAGCGTGAGAGGTGTAAAGGGAATAAAATGCTGAGCCTGGTAAACGAGGTACAATAAAGGTACAGCAGCAGGTGTGGCCGCTGCCCCGCGTGACTAAAAGAGCTGCACCGCGGGAGCGTCGGGGCAGCGCTGCTGGCTAAAAAGGGGTCCGGAAAGCGTGAGAGGTGTAAAGGGAATAAAATGCTGAGCATGGTAAACGAGGTACAATAAAGGTAGTGCAGCAGGAGTGGCCGCTGCCCCGTGTGACTAAAAGAGCTGCACCGCGGGAGCGTCGGGGCAGCGCTGCTGGTTAAAAAGAGCGGCACGGGAAAGGCTGAGAGGTGTAAAGGGAATGAAATGCTGAGCATGGTAAACGAGGTACAATAAAGGTACTGCAGCAGGTGTGGCCGCTGCCCCGTGTGACTAAAAGAGCTGCACCGCGGGAGCGTCGGGGCAGCGCTGCTGGTTAAAAAGAGCGGCACGGGAAAGGCTGAGAGGTGTAAAGGGAATGAAATGCTGAGCATGGTAAACGAGGTACAATAAAGGTACTGCAGCAGGTGTGGCCGCTGCCCCGCATCACTAAAAGAGCTGCACCGCGGGACCGTCGGGGCAGCGCTGCTGGCTAAAAAGGGGTCCGGAAAGCGTGAGAGGTGTAAAGGGAATGAAATGCTGAGCATGGTAAACGAGGTACAATAAAGGTACAGCAGCAGGTGTGGCCGCTGCCCCGCGTCACTAAAAGAGCTGCACCGCGGGACGGTCGGGGCAGCGCTGCTGGTTAAAAAGGGGTCCGGAATGCGTGAAAGGTGTAAAGGGAATAAAATGCTGAGCATGGTAAAAGAGGTTCAATAAAGATACTGCAGCAGGAGTGGCCGCTGCCCCGCACCACTAAAAGAGCTGCACCGCGGGAGCGTCGGGGCAGCGCTGCTGGTTAAACAGAGCAGCATGGGAAAGGCCTGGAAGTGTGAGCGCAATAAAATATTGACAATGGTTTAAGAAATACTGTAAAGGTACTGCACCAGGTGTGGCCGCTGCCCCGTGTGACTAAAAGAGCTGCACCGCGGGAGCGTCGGGGCAGCGCTGCTGGTTAAAAAGGGGTCCGGAAAGCGTGAGAGGTGTAAAGGGAATAAAATGCTGAGCATGGTAAACGAGGTACAATAAAGGTACAGCAGCAGGAGGGGTGGCCGCTGCTCCTTGTCACTAGAAGAGCTTCTCCGAGGCGCCGGTGGGGCTGCCCCGTTCCCGCCTCGGGCGCTTCTGGGCGATTTTGAGGCGGGGGGAGCCCACCGCGGCAGTGGCGGGAAAAGGGGGTGCGGAGTATAAAAGGGGGCGCCGGCGTCGCGGCCCCTCAGTCGGGGGGCGGCGGCGGCGGCGGCAGGAGCTCCGCGGGCTGGCCCGGATGCGGGGACGCCGCCCTGTGCGGCCGAAGGCGCCGGCCCTGAGGCGCGGAGAGAGCGGCGTGGCAGCCGCGCATCGGCTCCGTCATCGGCAGCGCCGCTTCGTGCCGGTAGGGAGCGGGAGAACGCGGCGGCGGGCGGCGGGTGGTGAGTGCCGTCGGCGAGACGGGGCTTGGGCCGCGTGCGGTGTGCGATCTCCCGAGAGCAGCGGGGAGGCCCCCGGGGAGCGGCGGCGGGCGGGGCGCTGTGGGAGCCGGCGCATGTCCCCGAATGAGGCGCCCGGCGCAACGCGCGAGGTGCCAATGAAATAAAATAGAAAACGGTAAAGTGCTATAGAGGAGCCGCACCTAGAGGGCTCTCGGCCCCTGCCCCGTGTCACTAAGGGAGCTGCACCGCGGGAGCGTCGGGGCAGCGCTGCTGGTTAAAAAGGGGTCCGGAAAGCGTGAGAGGTGTAAAGGGAATGAAATGCTGAGCATGGTAAACGAGGTACAATAAAGGTACAGCAGCAGGAGTGGCCGCTGCTCCGCATCACTAAAAGAGCTGCACCGCGGGAGCGTCGGGGCAGCGCTGCTGGTTAAAAAGAGCAGCACGGAAAGGCTGAGAAACGTCAGCGCAATAAAGTATTGACAATGGTCTAAGAAATATTGTAAAGGTACAGCAGCAGGAGTGGCCGCTGCCCGGCATCACTAAAAGAGCTGCACCGCGGGACCGTCGGGGCAGCGCTGCTGGTTAAAAAGGGGTCCGGAAAGCGTGAGAGGTGTAAAGGGAATGAAATGCTGAGCATGGTAAACGAGGTACAATAAAGGTACAGCAGCAGGAGTGGCCGCTGCTCCGCATCACTAAAAGAGCTGCACCGCGGGAGCGTCGGGGCAGCGCTGCTGGTTAAAAAGAGCAGCACGGAAAGGCTGGGAAGTGTGAGCGCAATAAAATATTGAGAATGGTCTAAGAAATACTCAAAACGTACAGCAGCAGGAGTGGCCGCTGCGTGGGTTCACTAAAACAGCTGCACCGCGGCACCTTTGGGGTGGTGCTGACGGTAAACGTGCGGCACGTAAAAGGACTGGAGGTGTGAGGGAAATAAAATATAGAGAAAGGTCTGAGAAATAACAACAACACCGCAGCAGGAGTAGCCACTTCCTCAGGATAAAATGAGCTGCACGGCGTCGCACCTGGGGCAGGGGTGCTGCTTCAAAGGTGTCACGGCAAAGGTCGCATCTGTGAAGGGTATAAAATAAAATGGTCGAAAATCCTTTAAAAGTACTGCAGCAGGAGTGGCTGCTGCCCCGTGTCACTAAAAGAGCTGCACCGCGGGAGCGTCGGGGCAGCGCTGCTGGTTAAACAGAGCAGCATGGGAAAGGCTGGGAAGTGTGAAGGGAATAAAATATTGACAATGGTCTAAGAAATATTGTAAAGGTACTGCAGCAGGAGTGGCCGCTGCCCCGCATCACTAAAAGAGCTGCACCGCGGGACCGTCGGGGCAGCTCTGCTGGTTAAAAAGGGGTCCGGAAAGCGTGAGAGGTGTAAAGGGAATGAAATGCTGAGCATGGTAAAAGAGGTACAATAAAGATACTGCAGCAGGAGTGGCCGCTGCCCCGCATCACTAAAAGAGCTGCACCGCGGGACGGTCGGGGCAGCGCTGCTGGTTAAACAGAGCAGCATGGGAAAGGCTGGGAAGTGTGAGCGCAATAAAATATTGACAATGGTCTAAGAAATATTGTAAAGGTACAGCAGCAGGAGTGGCCGCTGCCCGGCATCACTAAAAGAGCTGCACCGCGGGACCGTCGGGGCAGCGCTGCTGGTTAAAAAGGGGTCCGGAAAGCGTGAGAGGTGTAAAGGGAATGAAATGCTGAGCATGGTAAACGAGGTACAATAAAGGTACTGCAGCAGGTGTGGCCGCTTCCCCGCGTCACTAAAAGAGCTGCACCGCGGGAGCGTCGGGGCAGCGCTGCTGGTTAAAAAGAGCGGCACGGAAAGGCTGGGAAGTGTGAGCGCAATAAAATATTGACAATGGTCTAAGAAATATTGTAAAGGTACTGCAGCAGGAGTGGCCGCTGCCCCGCATCACTAAAAGAGCTGCACCGCGGGAGCGTCGGGGCAGAGCTGCTGGCTAAAAAGGGGTCCGGAAAGCGTGAGAGGTGTAAAGGGAATGAAATGCTGAGCATGGTAAAAGAGGTACAATAAAGGTACAGCAGCAGGTGTGGCCGCTGCCCCGTGTCACTAAAACAGCTGCACCTCGGGAGCGTCGGGGCAGCGCTGCTGGTTAAAAAGAGCGGCACGGGAAAGGCTGAGAGGTGTAAAGGGAATGAAATGCTGAGCATGGTAAAAGAGGTACAATAAAGATACTGCAGCAGGAGTGGCCGCTGCCCCGCATCACTAAAAGAGCTGCACCGCGGGACGGTCGGGGCAGCGCTGCTGGTTAAACAGAGCAGCATGGGAAAGGCCTGGAAGTGTGAGCGCAATAAAATATTGACAATGGTTTAAGAAATACTCAAAAGGTACTGCACCAGGTGTGGCCGCTGCCCCGTGTCACTAAAAGAGCTGCACCGCGGGAGCGTCGGGGCAGCGCTGCTGGTTAAAAAGAGCGGCACGGGAAAGCGTGAGAGGTGTAAAGGGAATAAAATGCTGAGCCTGGTAAACGAGGTACAATAAAGGTACAGCAGCAGGTGTGGCCGCTGCCCCGTGTGACTAAAAGAGCTGCACCGCGGGAGCGTCGGGGCAGCGCTGCTGGTCAAAAAGAGCGGCACGGGAAAGGCTGAGAGGTGTAAAGGGAATGAAATGCTGAGCATGGTAAACGAGGTACAATAAAGGTACAGCAGCAGGTGTGGCCGCTGCCCCGTGTCACTAAAAGAGCTGCACCGCGGGAGCGTCGGGGCAGCGCTGCTGGTTAAACAGAGCAGCATGGGAAAGGCTGGGAAGTGTGAGCGCAATAAAATATTGACAATGGTCTAAGAAATATTGTAAAGGTACTGCAGCAGGAGTAGCCGCTGCCCGGCATCACTAAAAGAGCTGCACCGCGGGAGCGTCGGGGCAGTGCTGCTGGTTAAAAAGGGGTCCGGAAAGCGTGAGAGGTGTAAAGGGAATGAAATGCTGAGCATGGTAAACGAGGTACAATAAAGATACTGCAGCAGGTGTGGCCGCTGCCCCGCGTCACTAAAAGAGCTGCACCGCGGGACCGTCGGGGCAGCGCTGCTGGTTAAAAAGGGGTCCGGAAAGCGTGAGAGGTGTAAAGGGAATAAAATGCTGAGCATGGTAAAAGAGGTTCAATAAAGATACTGCAGCAGGAGTGGCCGCTGCCCCGCACCACTAAAAGAGCTGCACCGCGGGAGCGTCGGGGCAGCGCTGCTGGTTAAACAGAGCAGCATGGGAAAGGCCTGGAAGTGTGAGCGCAATAAAATATTGACAATGGTTTAAGAAATACTGTAAAGGTACTGCACCAGGTGTGGCCGCTGCCCCGTGTGACTAAAAGAGCTGCACCGCGGGAGCGTCGGGGCAGCGCTGCTGGTTAAAAAGAGCGGCACGGGAAAGCGTGAGAGGTGTAAAGGGAATAAAATGCTGAGCATGGTGAACGAGGTACAATAAAGGTACTGCAGCAGGAGTGGCCGCTGCCCCGCATCACTAAAAGAGCTGCACCTCGGGAGCGTCGGGGCAGCGCTGCTGGTCAAAAAGAGCGGCATGGGAAAGGCTGAGAGGTGTAAAGGGAATGAAATGCTGAGCATGGTAAAAGAGGTACAATAAAGATACTGCAGCAGGTGTGGCCGCTGCCCCGCATCACTAAAAGAGCTGCACCGCGGGACGGTCGGGGCAGCGCTGCTGGTTAAAAAGGGGTCCGGAAAGCGTGAGAGGTGTAAAGGGAATGAAATGCTGAGCATGGTAAACGAGGTACAATAAAGGTACAGCAGCAGGTGTGGCCGCTGCCCCGTGTCACTAAAAGAGCTGCACCGCGGGAGCGTCGGGGCAGCTCTGCTGGTTAAACAGAGCAGCATGGGAAAGGCTGGGAAGTGTGAGCGCAATAAAATATTGACAATGGTCTAAGAAATATTGTAAAGGTACTGCAGCAGGAGTGGCCGCTGCCCCGCATCACTAAAAGAGCTGCACCTCGGGAGCGTCGGGGCAGCGCTGCTGGTTAAAAAGGGGTCCGGAAAGCGTGAGAGGTGTAAAGGGAATAAAATGCTGAGCCTGATAAACGAGGTACAATAAAGGTACAGCAGCAGGTGTGGCCGCTGCCCCGTGTGACTAAAAGAGCTGCACCGCGGGAGCGTCGGGGCAGCGCTGCTGGTTAAAAAGAGCGGCACGGGAAAGGCTGAGAGGTGTAAAGGGAATGAAATGCTGAGCATGGTAAACGAGGTACAATAAAGGTACTGCAGCAGGAGTGGCCGCTGCCCCGCATCACTAAAAGAGCTGCACCGCGGGACCGTCGGGGAAGCGCTGCTGGTTAAAAGGAGCGGCACGGGAAAGCGTGAGAGGTGTAAAGGGAATAAAATGCTGAGCATGGTAAACGAGGTACAATAAAGGTACTGCAGCAGGTGTGGCCGCTGCCCCGCATCACTAAAAGAGCTGCACCGCGGGACCGTCGGGGCAGCGCTGCTGGCTAAAAAGGGGTCCGGAAAGCGTGAGAGGTGTAAAGGGAATGAAATGCTGAGCATGGTAAACGAGGTACAATAAAGGTACTGCAGCAGGTGTGGCCGCTGCCCCGCATCACTAAAAGAGCTGCACCGCGGGACCGTCGGGGCAGCGCTGCTGGTCAAAAAGAGCGGCACGGGAAAGGCTGAGAGGTGTAAAGGGAATGAAATGCTGAGCATGGTAAACGAGGTACAATAAAGGTACTGCAGCAGGTGTGGCCGCTGCCCCGCATCACTAAAAGAGCTGCACCGCGGGACCGTCGGGGCAGCGCTGCTGGCTAAAAAGGGGTCCGGAAAGCGTGAGAGGTGTAAAGGGAATAAAATGCTGAGCATGGTAAACGAGGTACAATAAAGGTACTGCAGCAGGAGTGGCCGCTGCCCCGCATCACTAAAAGAGCTGCACCGCGGGACCGTCGGGGCAGCGCTGCTGGTTAAAAAGAGCGGCACGGGAAAGCGTGAGAGGTGTAAAGGGAATAAAATGCTGAGCATGGTAAACGAGGTACAATAAAGGTACAGCAGCAGGTGTAGCTGCCCCGTGTGACTAAAAGAGCTGCACCGCGGGACCGTCGGGGCAGTGCTGCTGGTTAAAAAGGGGTCCGGAAAGCGTGAGAGGTGTAAAGGGAATGAAATGCTGAGCATGGTAAACGAGGTACAATAAAGGTACAGCAGCAGGTGTGGCCGCTGCCCGGCATCACTAAAAGAGCTGCACCGCGGGAGCGTCGGGGCAGCTCTGCTGGTTAAACAGAGCAGCATGGGAAAGGCTGGGAAGTGTGAGCGCAATAAAATATTGACAATGGTCTAAGAAATATTGTAAAGGTACTGCAGCAGGAGTGGCCGCTGCCCCGTGTCACTAAAAGAGCTGCACCGCGGGAGCGTCGGGGCAGCGCTGCTGGTTAAAAAGGGGTCCGGAAAGCGTGAGAGGTGTAAAGGGAATAAAATGCTGAGCATGGTAAACGAGGTACAATAAAGGTACTGCAGCAGGTGTGGCCGCTGCCCCGTGTGACTAAAAGAGCTGCACCGCGGGAGCGTCGGGGCAGCGCTGCTGGTTAAAAAGAGCGGCACGGGAAAGGCTGAGAGGTGTAAAGGGAATGAAATGCTGAGCATGGTAAACGAGGTACAATAAAGGTACTGCAGCAGGTGTGGCCGCTGCCCCGCATCACTAAAAGAGCTGCACCGCGGGACGGTCGGGGCAGCGCTGCTGGCTAAAAAGGGGTCCGGAAAGCGTGAGAGGTGTAAAGGGAATGAAATGCTGAGCATGGTAAACGAGGTTCAATAAAGATACTGCAGCAGGAGTGGCCGCTGCCCCGCACCACTAAAAGAGCTGCACCGCGGGAGCGTCGGGGCAGCGCTGCTGGTTAAACAGAGCAGCATGGGAAAGGCCTGGAAGTGTGAGCGCAATAAAATATTGACAATGGTTTAAGAAATACTGTAAAGGTACTGCACCAGGTGTGGCCGCTGCCCCGTGTGACTAAAAGAGCTGCACCGCGGGAGCGTCGGGGCAGCGCTGCTGGTTAAAAAGAGCGGCACGGGAAAGGCTGAGAGGTGTAAAGGGAATGAAATGCTGAGCATGGTAAACGAGGTACAATAAAGGTACTGCAGCAGGTGTGGCCGCTGCCCCGTGTGACTAAAAGAGCTGCACCGCGGGACGGTCGGGGCAGCGCTGCTGGTTAAACAGAGCGGCACTGGAAAGGCTGGGAAGTGTGAGCGCAATAAAATATTGACAATGGTCTAAGAAATACTGTAAAGATACTGCAGCAGGAGTAGCCGCTGCCCGGCATCACTAAAAGAGCTGCACCGCGGGAGCGTCGGGGCAGCGCTGCTGGTTAAAAAGGGGTCCGGAAAGCGTGAGAGGTGTAAAGGGAATGAAATGCTGAGCATGGTAAACGAGGTACAATAAAGGTACAGCAGCAGGTGTGGCCGCTGCCCCGCATCACTAAAAGAGCTGCACCGCGGGACCGTCGGGGCAGCGCTGCTGGTTAAAAAGGGGTCCGGAAAGCGTGAGAGGTGTAAAGGGAATGAAATGCTGAGCATGGTAAACGAGGTACAATAAAGGTACAGCAGCAGGTGTGGCCGCTGCCCCGCATCACTAAAAGAGCTGCACCGCGGGACCGTCGGGGCAGCGCTGCTGGTTAAAAAGGGGTCCGGAAAGCGTGAGAGGTGTAAAGGGAATAAAATGCTGAGCATGGTAAACGAGGTACAATAAAGGTACAGCAGCAGGAGGGGTGGCCGCTGCTCCTTGTCACTAGAAGAGCTTCTCCGAGGCGCCGGTGGGGCTGCGCCGTTCCCGCCTCGGGCGCTTCTGGGCGATTTTGAGGCGGGGGGAGCCCACCGCGGCAGTGGCGGGAAAAGGGGGTGCGGAGTATAAAAGGGGGCGCCGGCGTCGCGGCCCCTCAGTCGGGGGGCGGCGGCGGCGGCGGCAGGAGCTCCGCGGGCTGGCCCGGATGCGGGGACGCCGCCGTGTGCGGCCGAAGGCGCCGGCCCTGAGGCGCGGAGAGAGCGGCGTGGCAGCCGCGCATCGGCTCCGTCATCGGCAGCGCCGCTTCGTGCCGGTAGGGAGCGGGAGAACGCGGCGGCGGGCGGCGGGTGGTGAGTGCCGTCGGCGAGACGGGGCTTGGGCCGCGTGCGGTGTGCGATCTCCCGAGAGCAGCGGGGAGGCCCCCGGGGAGCGGCGGCGGGCGGGGCGCTGTGGGAGCCGGCGCATGTCCCCGAATGAGGCGCCCGGCGCAACGCGCGAGGTGCCAATGAAATAAAATAGAAAACGGTAAAGTGCTATAGAGGAGCCGCACCTAGAGGGCTCTCGGCCCCTGCCCCGTGTCACTAAGGGAGCTGCACCGCGGGAGCGTCGGGGCAGCGCTGCTGGTTAAAAAGAGCGGCACGGGAAAGGCTGAGGGGTGTAAAGGGAATGAAATGCTGAGCATGGTAAACGAGGTACAATAAAGGTACAGCAGCAGGTGTGGCCGCTGCCCCGCATCACTAAAAGAGCTGCACCGCGGGACCGTCGGGGCAGCGCTGCTGGTTAAAAAGGGGTCCGGAAAGCGTGAGAGGTGTAAAGGGAATGAAATGCTGAGCATGGTAAACGAGGTACAATAAAGGTACAGCAGCAGGTGTGGCCGCTGCCCCGCATCACTAAAAGAGCTGCACCGCGGGACCGTCGGGGCAGCGCTGCTGGTTAAAAAGGGGTCCGGAAAGCGTGAGAGGTGTAAAGGGAATAAAATGCTGAGCATGGTAAACGAGGTACAATAAAGGTACAGCAGCAGGAGTGGCCGCTGCCCCGCATCACTAAAAGAGCTGCACCGCGGGAGCGTCGGGGCAGTGCTGCTGGTTAAACAGAGCAGCACGGAAAGGCTGGGAAGTGTGAGCGCAATAAAATATTGAGAATGGTCTAAGAAATACTCAAAAGGTACAGCAGCAGGAGTGGCCGCTGCGTGGGTTCACTAAAACAGCTGCACCGCGGCACCTTTGGGGTGGTGCTGACGGTAAACGTGCGGCACGTAAAAGGACTGGAGGTGTGAGGGAAATAAAATATAGAGAAAGGTCTGAGAAATAACAACAACACCGCAGCAGGAGTAGCCACTTCCTCAGGATAAAATGAGCTGCACCGCGGCGCACCTGGGGCAGGGGTGCTGCTTCAAAGGTGTCACGGCAAAGGTCGCATCTGTGAAGGGTATAAAATAAAATGGTCGAAAATCCTTTAAAAGTACTGCAGCAGGAGTGGCTGCTGCCCCGTGTCACTAAAAGAGCTGCACCGCGGGAGCGTCGGGGCAGCGCTGCTGGTTAAACAGAGCAGTATGGGAAAGGCTGGGAAGTGTGAGCGCAATAAAATATTGACAATGGTCTAAGAAATATTGTAAAGGTACTGCAGCAGGAGTGGCCGCTGCCCCGCATCACTAAAAGAGCTGCACCGCGGGAGCGTCGGGGCAGCGCTGCTGGTTAAAAAGGGGTCCGGAAAGCGTGAGAGGTGTAAAGGGAATAAAATGCTGAGCATGGTAAACGAGGTACAATAAAGGTACTGCAGCAGGTGTGGCCGCTGCCCGGCATCACTAAAAGAGCTGCACCGCGGGACGGTCGGGGCCGCGCTGCTGGTTAAACAGAGCGGCACTGGAAAGGCTGGGAAGTGTGAGCGCAATAAAATATTGACAATGGTCTAAGAAATACTGTAAAGGTACTGCAGCAGGTGTGGCCGCTGCCCCGTGTGACTAAAAGAGCTGCACCGCGGGAGCGTCGGGGCAGCGCTGCTGGTTAAAAAGAGCGGCACGGGAAAGGCTGAGAGGTGTAAAGGGAATGAAATGCTGAGCATGGTAAACGAGGTACAATAAAGATACTGCTGCAGGAGTGGCCGCTGCCCCGCATCACTAAAAGAGCTGCACCGCGGGACCGTCGGGGCAGCGCTGCTGGTTAAAAAGAGCAGCACGGAAAGGCTGGGAAGTGTGAGCGGAATAAAATATTGACAATCGTCTAAGAAATATTGTAAAGGTACTGCAGCAGGAGTGGCCGCTGCCCCGCATCACTAAAAGAGCTGCACCGCGGGAGCGTCGGGGCAGCGCTGCTGCTTAAACAGAGCAGTATGGGAAAGGCTGGGAAGTGTGAGCGCAATAAAATATTGACAATGGTCTAAGAAATATTGTAAAGGTACTGCAGCAGGAGTGGCCGCTGCCCCGCATCACTAAAAGAGCTGCACCGCGGGACCGTCGGGGCAGCGCTGCTGGTTAAAAAGGGGTCCGGAAAGCGTGAGAGGTGTAAAGGGAATAAAATGCTGAGCATGGTAAACGAGGTACAATAAAGGTACAGCAGCAGGAGTGGCCGCTGCTCCGCGTCACTAAAAGGGCTGCACCGCGGGAGCGTCGGGGCAGCGCTGCTGGTTAAAAAGAGCAGCATGGGAAAGGCTGGGAAGTGTGAGCGCAATAAAAAATTGACAATGGTTTAAGAAATACTGTAAAGGTACAGCAGCAGGAGTGGCCGCTGCCCGGTGTGACTAAAAGAGCTGCACCTCGGGAGCGTCGGGGCAGCGCTGCTGGTTAAAAAGAGCGGCACGGGAAAGGCTGAGAGGTGTAAAGGGAATAAAATGCTGAGCATTGTAAACGAGGTACAATAAAGGTACTGCAGCAGGTGTGGCCGCTGCCCCGCGTCACTAAAAGAGCTGCACCGCGGGACGGTCGGGGCAGCGCTGCTGGCTAAAAAGGGGTCCGGAAAGCGTGAGAGGTGTAAAGGGAATGAAATGCTGAGCATGGTAAAAGAACTACAATAAAGATACTGCAGCAGGAGTGGCCGCTGCCCCGCATCACTAAAAGAGCTGCACCGCGGGACCGTCGGGGCAGCGCTGCTGGTTAAAAAGAGCGGCACGGGAAAGCGTGAGAGGTGTAAAGGGAATGAAATGCTGAGCATGGTAAAAGAGGTACAATAAAGGTACAGCAGCAGGTGTGGCCGCTGCCCCGCATCACTAAAAGAGCTGCACCGCGGGAGCGTCGGGGCAGTGCTGCTGGTTAAAAAGGGGTCCGGAAAGCGTGAGAGGTGTAAAGGGAATGAAATGCTGAGCATGGTAAACGAGGTACAATAAAGGTAGTGCAGCAGGTGTGGCCGCTGCCCCGCATCACTAAAAGAGCTGCACCGCGGGAGCGTCGGGGCAGCGCTGCTGGTTAAAAAGAGCGGCACGGGAAAGGCTGAGAGGTGTAAAGGGAATAAAATGCTGAGCATGGTAAACGAGGTACAATAAAGGTACAGCAGCAGGAGTGGCCGCTGCCCCGCATCACTAAAAGAGCTGCACCGCGGGAGCGTCGGGGCAGCGCTGCTGGTTAAACAGAGCAGCACGGGAAAGGCTGAGAAACGTCAGCGCAATAAAATATTGACAATGGTCTAAGAAATATTGTAAAGGTACTGCAGCAGGAGTGGCCGCTGCCCCGCATCACTAAAAGAGCTGCACCGCGGGACGGTCGGGGCAGCGCTGCTGGTTAAAAAGGGGTCCGGAAAGCGTGAGAGGTGTAAAGGGAATAAAATGCTGAGCATGGTAAACGAGGTACAAAAAAGGTACAGCAGCAGGAGTGGCCGCTGCTCCGCGTCACTAAAAGAGCTGCACCGCGGGAGCGTCGGGGCAGCGCTGCTGGTTAAAAAGAGCGGCACGGGAAAGGCTGAGAGGTGTAAAGGGAATGAAATGCTGAGCATGGTAAACGAGGTACAATAAAGGTACAGCAGCAGGTGTGGCCGCTGCCCCGCGTCACTAAAAGAGCTGCACCGCGGGAGCGTCGGGGCAGCGCTGCTGGTTAAAAAGGGGTCCGGAAAGCGTGAGAGGTGTAAAGGGAATGAAATGCTGAGCATGGTAAAAGAACTACAATAAAGATACTGCTGCAGGAGTGGCCGCTGCCCCGCATCACTAAAAGAGCTGCACCGCGGGACCGTCGGGGCAGCGCTGCTGGTTAAAAAGGGGTCCGGAAAGCGTGAGAGGTGTAAAGGGAATGAAATGCTGAGCATGGTAAAAGAGGTACAATAAAGATACTGCAGCAGGTGTGGCCGCTGCCCCGCATCACTAAAAGAGCTGCACCGCGGGAGCGTCGGGGCAGCGCTGCTGGTTAAAAAGAGCGGCACGGGAAAGCGTGAGAGGTGTAAAGGGAATGAAATGCTGAGCATGGTAAAAGAGGTACAATAAAGGTACAGCAGCAGGTGTGGCCGCTGCCCCGCATCACTAAAAGAGCTGCACCGCGGGAGCGTCGGGGCAGCGCTGCTGGTTAAAAAGAGCGGCACGGGAAAGGCTGGGAAGTGTGAGCGCAATAAAATATTGAGAATGGTCTAAGAAATACTCAAAAGGTACAGCAGCAGGAGTGGCCGCTGCGTGGGTTCACTAAAACAGCTGCACCGCGGCACCTTTGGGGTGGTGTTGATGGTAAACGTGCGGCACGTAAAAGGACTGGAGGTGTGAGGGAAGTAAAATATAGAGAAAGGTCTGAGAAATAACAACAACACCGCAGCAGGAGTAGCCACTTCCTCAGGATAAAATGAGCTGCACCGCGGCGCACGTGGGGCAGGGGTGCTGCTTCAAAGGTGTCACGGCAAAGGTCGCATCTGTGAAGGGTATAAAATAAAATGGTCGAAAATCCTTTAAAAGTACTGCAGCAGGAGTGGCCGCTGACCCGTGTCACTAAAAGAGCTGCACCGCGGGAGCGTCGGGGCAGCGCTGCTGGTTAAAAAGAGCGGCACGGGAAAGGCTGAGGGGTGTAAAGGGAATAAAATGCTGAGCATGGTAAAACAGGTACAATAAAGATACTGCAGGAGGTGTGGCCGCTGCCCCGCGTCACTAAAAGAGCTGCACCGCGGGAAGTGATTCGTTTGTTCTTAGGTTTGGAATGAAAGGTGCTCTTGCAGAGGGGACTATTGACCTGTTAAAATTCTGTTGGATACAGGAAAAGAGGGAGGAAGCAAGCAGCTGGGGAATGAAGGGGTGGATTTTTTGGTGGATACAGGGAAAGACACGGGAAGGGGCTCTCAAGTAAAATACACCTCACGGGCAGCACCAGGAGAAGCCTCAAGTGCCCTTTTTTTCCAAGCTCTGACATTCCAGAGGAGTAAGCAGTGGTCAGCCCATCACTTTCTGTATTCCTTGGATGCCCAGTGCTTTGTTGGGAAGAGATAATATTTGGAAATGAACAAATCCGGGGATGTAATTTCCTGATAGTAAAGCCCCAGAGAGCCTGGTTTTGATATCCTTCCAGCACCCAAACGCAGCAGAGGGAATCCTGGCGGAGCTGGAAAACGCTGTCGCTCCGTCGGTGGAATTCCTGGGAACTGGAAAGCAGCAGAAGCAGCAAGAACAGAGTTGGAAGCAGGCTCCAGCCGGGTAAGGCAGACACCAAATCCTTTGGAACTGGGCAGGGGTGGGAAGAATGAATTCTTACATTTGTAGCCCAGGGATTCCTGAGCAGGATCCCGGCAGGGAAGACTGCAGGGATCAGGCTGGGGCCTGATCGCAGCTGGGGGCAGCGAGCCTTGGAATTGGCTGAAGGGAAGAAAGAGGGATCCTTTGAGCACAAGGATCAGGTGTCAAATGCGGAGATGGCATCAGACAATTCCTCGGGAGGGTTTAGTTCCTGGGCCAAATCGATCTCCTGCCTTGTGAAGGAGCTCAGAGAGCTGGGAAGAGCCCAAGCAACGCAGGGAATGCACCGGCAGATAAAAGTGCCGGGGAACGGTGGGGAAAAGCATCCGAACAGGGGGCCTCGTTTTGTACAGGGACGGTACAAAAAATTGTCCGAAAGAATAGGAATGGAATGGGATTTTACGTATTCCTCGGAGGCCACAATCCAGTGGGAAGGCTGAGAGAAAGAAACAAGGCCTAAAAAGGCAGATGAGCCAAATCTGCCCAAAGCCTCCAATGGCCACATTCCCTGGCATTGCTGAGGACTTCAGCCAAGCTCCAAGCAAAAGGTGAGCCCCTGATTTTGGTGCCAAGGGAAACTCCAAGTTAAGAATGATCCAAATATGAAGCGCTTCTCACAAAACTCAGCTTTGCAAACCTTTCTTTGGGCTAAAAAAGAAAAGATGGGAATGCCCTTGGCAGAAAAGCAGCTGTGAGGCACAGCAGGCTTCAAATGCCTGTCAGCAGGAGCTCCAGGAGAAACGGCTGCTGGCTCCGGGCATCCTGGGCTTTCCAGGCAGGTTTTGTAGCGGATTGCAAGGCAGTTTTCCTGCCTCTGGGGGGTGGCACCTGCATCCCACTGGAAAGGGAAAATGTGGAGAGAGGGGCAAGCGGGAAGACGGTTGCTGATGTGTGTCCTTGGATCGCAGTTCCTCCCGGTGAGTCTGTGCTGCTGGAAGTTTGAAGGAGATCAGTCCTGGAGTACGTGTGGGTTCACCTGTGGGGTTTGGGAGCGACGCCGGCCATGAAATTCCAGGGATGTTCCCTTTGCTGGAGTGAGAAGCAGTGGAAGCACTTTGCTGTCTGCTTCTTCATCGCCTTCGCCTCGGTCCCCTGGGGCTCCAGGTAATCCCCTCTCACCTTTGCTTTTCCAAGGGTCTCTAAATGAGGGCTTGAGCTTTGGTGTAGCTCCCTTTACAGGGAAGATCTGTTCCAGGAAAGGTCTCCTGGTCTGGACCGATGGCGTTGCAGGAAGAGCAGGAAACCCCACAGCTCCTGTGGCTCCCTCATCTGATTTGCCTGCAGGCAGCAGCAAGGATCATTCCCAAGTGTCATCCTCTGGCTCCGTGACTCGGTGAGGTTGTGTTCCGCCAAAGGCCAGGGGCCGCTTTGTTTTGCGGCTCACGAAAGTCCAGCTCGGTGGTGCTGGGTTTGGTTTTTGTGTGCAATGAAGGCACTAAAAAATTCCCCTCCTTCCCTGGCACAGCCCTGGAGTGGGAGCAGATTCCCCTTATCCCGGAGTTATCCCGCTCCTGCCGTGGATCCCTGCGGTGCCGTGGCAGGTGAGGAGACTGAAAGCTTTCATTAGGAATTGGGGATTATGAGCACTGACATTTACTGTGCTAGAAAGTCTTAAGGGACAAATTTGTGCCAATTAATGTCACGCCTTTAACTACGAGGATCAATTCGTGTTATGCTTGTACCAGAGTCTGGTGACAGAGGGGGTTTCCAAAGGAAGTCTTGGTCCATGGAGGCTTGTGCCCAAAGAAAATGCCAAGAGAACTGAGGTATGAAAAACAAAGGTCCTTTATTTATCTAAGAGCAGCAACAAAAACGAACTACAGAACATATTTACATTGTAAGAACCTTTGTAACAACAACGATCTATAGAACGTATTTACAAGAACATAGCTATCGATACTATATTAAACGTATTTACAGAAGACAATAAGAAACGCTAAAACGTATCTACAGCAGGGTGCCGTCTCTGGCCTGGATCTCCATCAGTCCTGGAAGAAAAAGCAAGTGACAGAGTCATTGCAGTCAGGCACAGAGGGCTGTTCCATGTGCCCCCAGCCTGGGACACACTGGCAGAGCGGGACTCTGCTGCCAGCGCTGAGCCTGGCTGGGGCTGGGGGTCAGGCCCCAGGCACTGGTATGGGGCTTGTGTGAGCCAAAGCAAGGGCAGGACAGGCTGGGGATGCTGCTTGTGCTGCCAGAATCCAGCCCACGGGGCACCGTGTCCCTCAGCGGGGCACCCAGCCCAGCCCCAGCCTGGCAGCAGGGCACCCACTCTGCCTGTGGGGAGCACATACCTGTCCTACTGCTGGAGTCCGTCCTCATCCCAGGACCATGTCCTCCTCCTCGTCTTTTCCGTCCACATCCATGTCCTCACTGTATTCTTCCATTTCCACCTCCATCTCTTCCTCCATCTCTTCCTTCACGTCCACCTCCATCTCTTCCTCCATCTCCTCCTTTGCATCCACCTCCATCTCTTCCTCCATCTCTTCCTTCACGTCCACCTCCATCTCTTCCTCTCCGGTCTCTCCTCCCTCCACTTCCATCTCCTCCTCTGTATCAATCTTTAGATCCACCTCCATCTCTTTCTCTTCGTCTCTGGAAACCTGCAGATGTAGCAAAACCTCGGAGTGGGATCCCTGTCCCACAGCATCCCCACAGAGGCACTTAGGTGGTGTCCATTTCCATGGAATGGCACCTTACCTTCCTCAGGACAAATGTGAGCATCTGGCAGGGATGAACGGCAAAATCCAGGCACAAGAGACCTTTGGGAACACTCGGGAGTATCGGAGCAGGGGCCAAGCAGGGTGACGGGTGTGTAGGCACAAGGGCCAATGGTTGTGTTGTCCTCTTTGCTGGATGCTGGGAGCTCCAGTGTGAATGCAGACCGTGACGTCACAATTCACAGGAGTCCAGGGTCACCGTGCAGTGGACAACGGGCATCATAGAATGATGGAATCCCTGAGTGGTCTGGCTTGGAAGGGACGCTAAAGATCGTCTTGTTCCAACTTGAGCAATCTTCTACCAGAGCACCTTGCTCAGAGTCCTGTTCCCACCTGGCCTTGGGTGTTGGCAGGGATGGGGCATCCACATCCTCTGTGCACAGCCTGGGCCAGTGCCTCAGCACTCTCAGTGTGAAAAAGCAGCTTCCTTAGAGCCAACCTAAATCAACCTCCTGCAGTTAAAAGCCATCCCCGCTTCTCCTCTTGCCACTGGCCCTATTGAACACTGTCCCCATCTTTCCTATGGGACCCTTCGAGTCCTGCATGGCCACAGCAAAGCCTCTCCAGGGCCTTCTGTTCTCCAGGCTGAACATTCTCAACCCCACATGGACAGCAGGGACTTAGATCAGCAGAAATCAAAGCTGCAAGGTAGCAAATAGCACCAGGAGCTGAGAGAGGGAAGCTTTAGACCCAGGCTTGTCTCGAAATAGACAATATTAGGAAGAGTGGAGGGGCAGATGGTGGGACACTGGCTCTGTTCTAACTGATGAATATTTTCTTTTTTTCTTCTTCTTTTCTCTCATGCTGACCCAGGTTTTGCTGTTTGAAAGGAAGCTTGGCACAGCATCCATTGTCTTCTCCATTGGTGAAACACCGAGCAGAATCTGAGCAGGCTGATGGCGCAGAGCAAAACCTGCAAATATCTTGATAATCCTGAGCCTGGGGGATGCAGCTAAACCCAGTCCAAAGTAATTTCTGGAAAGTCGAACCTGGTTTACATTTTCTTGACTTTGGCTGTGCCAGCTTCACCAGACATTTATAAAAAAGCAAACAAAAAACTCCAACCAAAAAAGACAAAAACCCAAACAAACAAACCCACACAAACCAATCAAACAAACAGATAAAAAAACCCAAATAAAACCAAAAGGAATGAGGAGTTCGTCTTAGTTGTGAGGATATCACAGCAGGCGAATGGCTGCTTCCCACAGGATCACCATAAAAAGCCACATGGAACAGCTGCTCCAGAATATACACAAGAGGGGCAATAGAAAAAGTGCTACATGGCGGCTTTGGGGGTAGCTCCACATGAAGGTGAAGGATGAGCACTCGGTGCTACAGATCCAGCATTCCCCACCCTCCAGGCCGCTCTTTGCTCCTGATGAAAGAGCCTTGCAGGACTGTGGCCCTTCTCAATGCAATGTCAATCATTGCCACAGCTCTCAGCTGAGCCACTGGCATTTCCAGAGCGAGATTCAGGCACAATCCTACTGCCTCGGAGCATCTGTGGAAGATCCTGAACTTCTTCACCCCCAGAAACACAAAGCAGCTCAGGCTTTCCCTGAATTGGGTCTTCAGAGGAGGTTTCCAGTATCTCTGAGATTTGTTCACCCCTCAGCACGTGTGACTTTATGTACAGTGATGCATTTGGGTTCCTTCCTCACCCCTGTGTGCCAGTGAGAAACCACCCACGTGGATGAAGGATAATGTGCACAGGAAAATTTATTCCTGGATTGTCATTTTGCTTCACTGTCACTTAGTTTAACATGGTCCTTCTCTAAGAAGGACTTAGAAGAAATGTGTAGGAATTTTGGCTCTGAGAGGAGCAGAAAGCACATTTTCTAAAGCAAATTCCCAGCTGATGCAGCTTCCCTGGCAAAAGAGTGATTCCCATTCATCTTCCTGGGAAGAATGTGAAGACCCATTCAGAGATCACAGGTTCAGCTGGCCTTTGGCTTTGTGTACCTCATTTCACATGTCCAGTTTCATTAAAAGAGGCTCAAGTTTGCCTTGCAACACGGAAGTGCTGTAGCTATTCCCAGGAGAAAACCAAGAAATGACTGTCCCATGGTGTGGTCACTAGGTTGGTACCTGGGGTAGAAATCCCACCACAGTTGTGGCTCTGTGAGCAAAGAGAGCCAGCCAGTGCTTTTTGGGGCTGTAACAGCTGAGAGTGTGGCAGAGCAGTTTTTATGTTCTTTTTAGAGTCCTGAAAACATTGTTCCCAAAACAATCTTTCTCTCCTGTCTTCTGTCATAAATTGTGGAACAGAGAAAATGGAAAGGAGCAGAGGGTTTTGTTTAAATTGGCTTTTTTGTTTTGTTTTGTTTTTTAGTCTTAAAATCGCATCAGCGTGATGCATGGTACTTTAGAAATTGGATTAGTGCCACCTATTTCGTCCCACCAGAGAGGTGGGATTTAAGACTTCCAACAATAGAAACACCAGATGTGCAAGAGCTCAGTTTTCCACCCCTCACACCCCGGTATCTTGCTGTGCTATTTTAAGCAGCCTCAGCCAGGTATATTAAAATACTGCTCCAAACAACAACAGAATGAAAATGTTCCACCAAATGGGGAAAAATAAGAAAAGTGGGCAGCAGCTGATGTTCATTTTGCAAAGTCAGATGCAAACAATGTTTGCTGGATTCCTGTCCTAGAAAAATGTAGACATTTAATAGAAATCTACCTCTGAGGCTGGTAAGTTTGGTATGATTTTAGATCTGGGAGGAACAAAACAGGTTCTAGAGAAGCTGTGATTGTCGCCGCCTTGGAAGTGTTCAAGGCCAGCTTGGATGGGGCTTGGAGCAAAGTGGTCTAGTGGAATGTGTCCTGAGTGTGGTGAGAGTTGGAACAAGATGAGCTTTAAGGTCCCTTCCAACCCAACCCATCCTGTGAGTCCATGAAAAGAAACTTTTGGTTTTCCTGAGGTGTTGCCTTGGCAAGGGGAGGTCACAAATACCTCCGGTAGTTTGAAATGCCCTGAGCAGAGCCCAGCTGTGCTTTATCACAGGTGCTGAGGGATTTTCACTTGTATTTTATGGGGGGTTTTCACAGGGCAGTGCAAGAGCAGCTGAATGTGTTTGACAGGCAAAGAGGGCCAGTGTGGCAGCAGCTTCATTCAACAGAGCTTTTCCTTCTGTGATCCTGTATCACCCGAGGCACTCTGGGGCTCTTGAAGCCGGCAGCTGGGCAAGTTAATCATGATAAGAAGTGATAAATTAGCCTGCTCCACTCTCCTTAGCATGGGGGGTGATGAGCATTAGGTAGTTTGGGGAGCATTGCCAAGATGGGAGCTTGTTTTTTGCCAAGGAGAAGGGAGAAAATATTGCTTAGAGTAAATAAAGCAGCTCTGCTTCCCCGGCAAGAGGAAAAGAAGCGATTGAAGATGCGAGTGCTGCATGGAATCATTTGCATGAGGATATCTCTTGTCTGCTGTGCAGGATAGTTCCCAATAAACCATGCTTCTCCTGACCTTTATTTTTGGATTTCTACCGCATAGTACAAGAGACAAGATTAAAAATCCCAAAGTGCTTTGTGGGCAGGGAATGAAAAGTGGGGAGGCACTTTTTTGTTTTCTTCAGCCTGCCTCTTTCTTTTGTTCCCTTCAGAGATCTCACTTCATTTCTGCTGTTTTTTGGAGCACATGTGCTTAGCTCTTCCCAGATCCCCTGGCCTTGTTTTAGCTCTGGGTGTCATGGACACTCTAAATTGTGAGGTTTTTTCCCTCCATCTACCTCTGCTTCTTCAAGTGGTTTACCTTCCTTTACCTGTTGGAGTGATGGATTTTTCTCACCTTTTATTACTTAGTGCTTTTTCTGTATTTCCTTCATTCTCTGAAACCAACTTTTCACTTGCCCTGTGGCTGTTAGATGCCAGATATGGGAGCATTAATTCTTTCTCTGCTGCTTGTCTGAGCTTTCACAAGGAGCTGAGAGCTCTCTGGGGTTCAGCTTGACTCGCTTCATCACCTTCCTTGCTGCTGCCTATGTCCTTGGACACTTAAGGGAAATGCCTCATACTAATTTATGTCTAGATTAATTTTCAAATACAGCCTCTCTATCTACCCTAACATACACAGCAATATAAGAAGCTGGGAATAGAGATCAGCAAGTTTTGAGAATAAGGAGCCGGCGTTTTTCTGTAGGAAGGAAAGCAGCAAGCGCCTGGCCGCAGGAGCCGAGACGCTCGGGCTGCAGGAGCTGCAGAGCGCCCGGAGCCGGCTTTTCCCTGTGCTCTGTGCCTGCCCCCGGGCTGAGCTGGGCGGCGCTGCTGCCGCCTGGTGGCGAGAGCGCGGCACTGCCGCCCCCGACACGGCGCCCCGGCGCTGCTGCCGCCCGGTGGCGGCTGAGCCGAGAGGGCGGCGGCCTCGGTGGCTGCCGAGCGTGGCAAGGAGCGGGAGCGAGCGGGGCCGGGTCTGTCAGCGGAGGGGAGGGGCGAAGGGCGGTTCGGAGCGCCAAGGGACACGGCCGTGCATGAGCGGGGCCACAGCTATGGAAAGGAGCGGGCGCCGTGCGGGGCGGTGACCGCGGGGAATGACAGCGCGGGGGGCGGCCCGGCGGGGCCGGTTTTGCCGGGCAGCAGAGGCGCGGTCGCAGCGCGACCCGGGCGGGAGGCACCGGGCGGGCACGGTCGGAATCGAGTCGCCCGCGTGTCGCTCTCAAGGAGGCGGCTCGGAAAGGAAGGCGCAGTTCCGCGCTCTCGGGACGGCGTTAAGTGACGTTTTTATTAGAATATGACAGTATTTATTTGATTTTATTATTTTATTATCTGCCAGGACCTTGCAGAGGGTGGTTTACACTTCGGCCACACTCAAGATGGCGGACGCAGTAGGCCCCCTGCGAGAGGTGTCCCTGCCGATGCCTGCCGCCGGTCGCGGAGCCGTCGCCCGCCTCCGGCGCGGCTGACCCCGCCAGCCGTGTCCTCGCACCGGGAAGCACGGCGGAAAATCGCGCGGAAAGCGCGGGGCCGGCGTCGGAGTCCGGGCCGGATTCAGGCAGCCGACTAGACAGAAGCCCTTGTGAGGGGCGGCGGGGGCCCTAAGTGTACCACACTAAAGATGGCGGCTCGACCGGAAGTGGCTTCTGCCAGCACCCAAGATGGCGGCGAAGGGCGGAAGTGTCGTCACTGCCACACTAAAGATGGCGGTCGTGTGCGCTGTTTCCTGACCTTCTCACCTTCTCAATATGGCGGCAGGGAAGGCCCCCCCCCCCCCCCCCCCCCCCCCCCCGCGTCTATTCGGCTGCCTGAACGCGACGCCGACGCCAGCCCAGCGCTTGCACGCAATTTTCTGAGGCGTTTCCCGCTACGCGGACACCGACTGTGGGGTCAGCGGCGCCTGGGGCAGGCGGGAGCATTCAGGCAGCCGGATAGACGGAGCGGGGGGGAGGGGGGGTATTTCCGGCCGCCATCTTGAGAAGGTCGAATAGCCACATCGGTGCCGTATCGGTGACTTCCGCCCTTCTTCGCCAGGAGCGGCGATGGGGGGGAGCCCGGGGAGCAGCGCTGCCGGGCCGGGGGCACCGGGGCGGGTGCTCCGGGCTCGGAGGTGAGCGGGGAACGGGGACAGCCCCGAGCGGACGGTGGGGGCCGCGGGGGATCGGTATTCCGGCCCAGGGATGAGTGTTCCGGCACAGGGGTGGCTGTCCCGGCACAGGGATGCGTTCATGGACTGTCTAATAATATTATTTAACGATCGTGCAAGGAGATCTGTATAAAAAAATCCTCCGTGGTCATCCTTCTCCCAGCCCCGCTGTGTTTTCAGGATCTTGGGGGAAGAGTTTGGGTCTGAACAAGGCTCTCGGGCACAGGGTGGGATTCTTGGGGTGCAGGGCCAGGATTTGGACTCGATGCTCCCTGTGGGTCCCTTGCAGCCCAGGAAATGCTGCGATCCTGTGCCTCTGAGGGTGAAATAAAGGGGAGCGGTGGGGTTTGTGCCCGCTGTGTTCACGGCCCCGCCGGCTCAGGGCGGGTTAAAGGCGCAGCTGCCCCGAGACAGCGGGACCGGCCGGGGCTGCTCGCTCCCGGTGCTGCCGCCTCGTGGGGAGAGCCCGGCACTGCAGCCCGCGCAGGCGCTGGACCACGGGATGGGCGTGGAACAGCAGCGCAGGGGATGCTGAGGCAGCCCAGGGAATGCTGCGGTCCCAGGGAAGGCTGAGGCGTCCCCTGCCCGGGGCACTCGGCAGCAAACCCCTGATGTTGAGCAGAAAAAGGAAAGTTCTGGGTTAGTGGGAGGAGGTTTCTGGAATGGAGCTGGAACAGGTGCTGATCCACGCATGGAATCACGGGCTGGTTTGGCTTGGAAGGGACCACCAGGATCATTTACACTCTGTTTGTTGTCTGATTGCACAGCGAAGAACATCCAGAACTGCCGCCTCACCCTCACGGACAGCAGGAATGTCTTCCATAGCTCTTGTTTTGGAATGGGAATGGCTGCTGGGAGCTCTGGCAGGACCAGGTAAGAAGAGAAATGGGATCATTGTGGCTGCTGCTGGAGGTGGTTTTCTGCTTTCCGGCTGTTCTTCTCATTGATCCTTTCACAGCAGTGTTCTAGGGCACATTTGAGGGTAATTCCAGGAATCTGAAACCAGATAAAAACTGGTGGGGAAAAAATGTGAACGCGATCCATTTCTGGTAGTTCCAAGCTTCTCCCACAACACCGTTCCAGGGGAAAGCTGATAAAAGGGTAAAGATGCAGAGGAACAAGTGCTGTAAAGCCCCCTGGCGCTCTGAGAGAGCAAACCTTCCAGTAGTCCCAGCAGATCTCTTGGAGAAAATGTGGGATCGCAAGGTTTTCCAGGAAAGCAAAACAAGGGTGGAGATGAGGGAATAGGCTTCCAGTTCTTCCTTGAGCTGAAAGCCTGGGGGAATTGAGAGGGGCCACAAGAACTGTTTGTGTAGGCAAATGGGAGTTTGGGGGCTGAATCTGAGTTTCCCTCTGGGGCATTTTTGAGGGAAAAGCTGAGGTGCTGTTTAAGGGAGAGAATGCAGATTTTTGGGGTGGAAAAGGTTGAATCAATATTGTAGAGGAAGTAAAACGCTGGGGGTAAAAGTGGATGCAATGTGGAGGGGACAGATTGAATATTTTGGAGGCAAAATGGGGAACTGAGTAGTGGAGAGATGGGGAACATTTTGGAGGCAACACTTGACAAACTCTCTGGGGTGGAGAACGACCACATTGAGGGAAAAATGAGGTGATGAGCAGTGGGCACGTAGGGAAGGTCGTGGGGGTAAATCTTGAGAAAAGCCCCGTGGTATTCAAGAAATCCTTGGAAGCAGGACTGAGGAATTCAGTGGTGGAAAAATAGGGGAATTTTGCGGGGGTAAAACTTTAAAAGATCTAAGAGTTGAGAGTGTGTGTTTTTAGGTAGAAAGGATGTCTTGTTGAAGTTGGGCGTCTGGATTGTGGCATTTATGGATCCAGAAAGTAGAAGATAAAGGAGACTCCCAAAGCCTCGGTAGCTGTGTTAAGAAATCCCTGCCAGGGAAGAAAGGTACCTAAACCTCCTAGAAGTAGGGACTAATTGGCATGGGAAGGGGAAAACCCACCCCCAGTGGGAGAGAGCACGCCGGGTAAGGGAAGAGAAGGATGCCCTTAAGAACAAGCAGGGAAGGTGAATTTCTCGGCTTGCTAAAATGTATCAAAAAGTTTGGAACCTGGGTCTGTGTGGAGGCCGGGATTTTCTCGGCCATATGCAGAGCCCAGCACTAGGAATAAAGGAATTCCAGGCTTTACAACGCCAAAAATGCAGTACCAGAGAGTTCTGTTATCCCGAGGACTTGGGGGATATTTGGCAAAAATTTCCGGGGGCCCAGGCTGGACCGAGCTTTTAACGCTCCCCGGATTCTCGGGATCGGGGATTCCAGCGTGCCCTGCACGGGTTTTTTCAGGGAAGTCCCAAATCCTTCGTGTGAGCACGAAGCAGAATCCCCTGGGAGCTGTGAAGGCAACAGGATATTTCTTGGGAATTTTGAAGGGTTGGGTGAGTCCTCAGTGTTAGGTTGGAATGAACGCAAATTGTCCGGGAGTTGCTGGTTTGGGGATGGCCGGGTCTGGGTTTGGATTTGTGGGCACCGAGTGTTCCTTGTGTCAGCTTTAGGTCTTCTGGATTGGTGGGAGTAGTCAGAGAAAAGAGAAGGCAATTGAAATGCGGAGCTCCATTCCCGGAGAAATGGTCGGGATGGGAGAGGAAAGGCTGTGGAGCTGCTGGGAGCTCGTGGAGAACGAAAGGATCTGAGGCCTGGAGGCAAAAGCTGTGGAACAAAGCCTGAAAAGGGTGTGGGGTGGGGCGGGAGGGGGAGGAGGGCACCGTGGTGGGGGGAAAGAGGGAAAGGATCCCTGCTCCGGGAATCCAGCAGGGACCAGGAGAGGATCATTTTCCATCCACTGCTCTCAGTGGAATCCTAATAAGGACGGTGGAAGGGAAGTGATTCGTTTGTTCTTAGGTTTGGAATGAAAGGTGCTCTTGCAGAGGGGACTATTGACCTGTTAAAATTCTGTTGGATACAGGAAAAGAGGGAGGAAGCAAGCAGCTGGGGAATGAAGGGGTGGATTTTTTGGTGGATACAGGGAAAGACACGGGAAGGGGCTCTCAAGTAAAATACACCTCACGGGCAGCACCAGGAGAAGCCTCAAGTGCCCTTTTTTTCCAAGCTCTGACATTCCAGAGGAGTAAGCAGTGGTCAGCCCATCACTTTCTGTATTCCTTGGATGCCCAGTGCTTTGTTGGGAAGAGATAATATTTGGAAATGAACAAATCCGGGGATGTAATTTCCTGATAGTAAAGCCCCAGAGAGCCTGGTTTTGATATCCTTCCAGCACCCAAACGCAGCAGAGGGAATCCTGGCGGAGCTGGAAAACGCTGTCGCTCCGTCGGTGGAATTCCTGGGAACTGGAAAGCAGCAGAAGCAGCAAGAACAGAGTTGGAAGCAGGCTCCAGCCAGGTAAGGCAGACACCAAATCCTTTGGAACTGGGCAGGGGTGGGAAGAATGAATTCTTACATTTGTAGCCCAGGGATTCCTGAGCAGGATCCCGGCAGGGAAGACTGCAGGGATCAGGCTGGGGCCTGATCGCAGCTGGGGGCAGCGAGCCTTGGAATTGGCTGAAGGGAAGAAAGAGGGATCCTTTGAGCACAAGGATCAGGTGTCAAATGCGGAGATGGCATCAGACAATTCCTCGGGAGGGTTTAGTTCCTGGGCCAAATCGATCTCCTGCCTTGTGAAGGAGCTCAGAGAGCTGGGAAGAGCCCAAGCAACGCAGGGAATGCACCGGCAGATGAAAGTGCCGGGGAACGGTGGGGAAAAGCATCCGAACAGGGGGCCTCGTTTTGTACAGGGACGGTACAAAAAATTGTCCGAAAGAATAGGAATGGAATGGGATTTTACGTATTCCTCGGAGGCCACAATCCAGTGGGAAGGCTGAGAGAAAGAAACAAGGCCTAAAAAGGCAGATGAGCCAAATCTGCCCAAAGCCTCCAATGGCCACATTCCCTGGCATTGCTGAGGACTTCAGCCAAGCTCCAAGCAAAAGGTGAGCCCCTGATTTTGGTGCCAAGGGAAACTCCAAGTTAAGAACGATCCAAATATGAAGCGCTTCTCACAAAACTCAGCTTTGCAAACCTTTCTTTGGGCTAAAAAAGAAAAGATGGGAATGCCCTTGGCAGAAAAGCAGCTGTGAGGCACAGCAGGCTTCAAATGCCTGTCAGCAGGAGCTCCAGGAGAAACGGCTGCTGGCTCCGGGCATCCTGGGCTTTCCAGGCAGGTTTTGTAGCGGATTGCAAGGCAGTTTTCCTGCCTCTGGGGGGTGGCACCTGCATCCCGCTGGAAAGGGAAAATGTGGAGAGAGGGGCAAGCGGGAAGACGGTTGCTGATGTGTGTCCTTGGATTGCAGTTCCTCCCGGTGAGTCTGTGCTGCTGGAAGTTTGAAGGAGATCAGTCCTGGAGTACGTGTGGGTTCACCTGTGGGGTTTGGGAGCGACGCTGGCCATGAAATTCCAGGGATGTTCCCTTTGCTGGAGTGAGAAGCAGTGGAAGCACTTTGCTGTCTGCTTCTTCATTGCCTTCGCCTCAGTCCCCTGGGGCTCCAGGTAATCCCCTCTCACCTTTGCTTTTCCAAGGGTCTCTAAATGAGGGCTTGAGCTTTGGTGTAGCTCCCTTTACAGGGAAGATCTGTTCCAGGAAAGGTCTCCTGGTCTGGCCCGATGGCGTTGCAGGAAGAGCAGGAAACCCCGCAGCTCCTGTGGCTCCCTCATCCGATTTGCCTGCAGGCAGCAGCAAGGATCATTCCCAAGTGTCATCCCCTGGCTCCGTGACTCGGTGAGGTTGTGTTCCCCCAAAGGCCAGGGGCCGCTTTGTTTTGCGGCTCACGAAAGTCCAGCTCGGTGGTGCTGGGTTTGGTTTTTGTGTGTAATGAAGGCACTAAAAAATTCCCCTCCTTCACTGGCACAGCCCTGGAGTGGGAGCAGATTCCCCTTATCCCGCAGTTATCCCGCTCCTGCCCTGGATCCCTGCGGTGCCGTGTGTTCTCCAAGCTCACAGCACTGCTGGCTCTAAACAAGAAAAACAATCCCTGTTCCTTCTCTTCTCCGTCCTTGATGTTCCCAGGCCCTGCATCTCCCTGGCTATTCCCTGTGGGAGTCTTCATCTCCATCCCACCTTATCCCGATCAGGTAAGGGTCTGAGACGTGTTTAGCAGCAAATGCATTCCTGTGAAGAAAGCCAAGAGCAAAGAGCATCCAGATGCAGAGAAGTCTTTAGAAAAGCGTTCCAGACGTGCAAACGAGGGATGTGTCTTCCTGCATCTCCTGTTGTTTTTCTCTGTCACGTTTTGGAAGGGTTTCTCTCAGTGATTTCCTGCAGTCCAGGTGCGTCCCTTCTTTTGTCCAAATCCAGTGCCAGAGGATCGAACAACTGACGAGTGGGGCCTGGGATGAAAACGGTTCTCCTAAAATGAGGGAAACAATGCTAGAAGAGAAATGAGCATCCTTTTAATGCCTGGAATAAAAATGCTGGAAAAGGGCACTTTTTATTTGATATGGTGTCATTCTCCTTTTTTTTTTTCCATAGCTAAAACTCCACGGTGAGCAATCAGAGCAGAAATAGGAAATGCAGGAGTCTTGGATTCCACAGTGGGATTAACTTCCCTTTTCTGCTCTCTTTCAGGACAGGAAAAACCACTGAACTCGCCCCATCTTTGGGACCAAGAGCTGTGGTGTTGGAGTAGGCAAAGCCAGCTAGGGCCCCCCTTGTCCTGCCCATGGTGTGGGTCAGGGACAGGCTCCTCTTCTCCTCTGCGCTGGGATGAACTGCCTAGGGAATGCTATTTTTGACAGCCCGGTCCTAGCCCCGGCTACTGGAAATGGGCGGAGGTGAAGAGGCAAGTGCCAGAGTTGCTTGGGGATGATGGAATTGTGGTGTTTGGCTGTGCCCAGAGGGGCAGGTTGGGCATTTCTGTGTGTCTGAGGACCGGTTTGGGTGCTGGGGAGCCCGGGGAGCCGAGCTCTCAGTGCATTCCCAGCTCACCCGGGGGTGGGAGCTGGTGCAGGGCTCTGGTCGGGCTCGGGGCAGGCCCTGGCCCCGGCACAGACACGCTGGGGTGGTTTGGGGACGCTTGGGGAGCCGTGGGAGGAAAATGAGGGATGGTGCTGGGCGGAACGGTCAGCCTGTGCTCGTGTCAGCGCAGCCGTGCAGGGCACTGGGATCTGGGTAAAACACCGGCTCTCCTGGTGTTCAGGGAAGCAAGGTCTGTATTTATCCATACATATTTATCCCTACATATTTATCCCTATATTTATCCATATGTTTATCCATGTATTTACCCATGAATTTATTCCTGTATTTACCCATGTATTTACCCAGGTATTTTATGAACACTCAAGTGCCATATCCATGTATTTTATGAGCACTTCCAGGGTTGGTGACTCCACCACTGCTCTGGGCAGCTGTTCCAGCGCTGGACAACCCTTCCCATGCTGGGCCAGGAGATGGATTCTGGAAATGCAGACTCCGAGGAGCAGGGGATTAAGGCAGCATTGGATTCCTTTATTCTCCCAGAAGGATAAAGGAGATTTATCCCCAGACGAACCAGAGGTGATCACACTGAGGTCATTAGTGGGATTTCTTCCTTACTCCCACAAATACCCACTGGGATGACAGAGTTCCCTACAAGGGCGGTGTTGGAAGGAGCTGCTGGCATGTTTTGCTGTTTATTGGGATCCACAGGATGTTTGGTGTCTCTCAGAGCTGTTCCAGGCTCTCCACAGACCCAAACACTCCTCACACTTCTCCTCAGAGTAGAGAGGTTTCCCAGAGTGCTGGTTTTTAATTTCAGATGCTGGGATAACGACACGGCTTCAGGAGGCAGGAGACTCATTGTGCTGTGCCTCAGTCCAGGCAGGGACAACCCCCAGCTAATAAAAACCTTTTTAAAGCACAAAAAGTCCCATTAAACTGATATTATAAAGGCTGCAAATTGAAGCAGGCCTCAATCAGAAAGCAGCAGAATTTAATTCCCCCCCTTACCCATTTGCATGATCATCTCCTTCCTAATTGCCCATCCACGCTTTTCCCACAGAAGTGCTGTCCCGAGGTTGGAGATGGTTCCAGCTTTATGGAGCTTTGATCTTTATCTGGTTTTACTTTTTACAGAGCACAGAACCCGAGAGTGGCAACTGCTTTCCTCTTGTTCCTCCTGTGGCAGTGAACTGCTCTTCCCGAGGACGGCTGCAGGAATTCTCAGGCAGCATAACGTATGGAATGCCAGGCACGCTACAGAATTCCAGTGGGAGCAGCAGGAACTTCTGTTCTTTACTGGCAGGGCTGTGCCATGAAGGGGAGCTCGGAGATATTGGTCAGCTCAGGGAATGAGCCTGGCTCATGGTAAGGAAATTCACTGTGCAGTTACTTTGGGCCCTTTCTCTCCTCCTTCTCCTTCTCCTTCTCCTTCTCCCTCTCTTCCCAACACCAGTTCCAGACCTCAGTATAATCCATGTTCCCACAGCCTGACCTTGCAGTTTTCCCAGTTTAGCAGCCCCAGCCACACTTGCAGCCTCTTTGTCTGGACTTTGTCTTGCTGAAATCTCCCTTTGTTGATCCTTTGCTGCCTCACCTCTTATCCAGCAATAACGTGCAGTGGGTGGAAGCTTCTCAGAATTCCCTCCCTGTTCCACTGGAAACATTCCCAAGTGGAAGCAGCTGCACTGCCCATCAGCACTTGCCTGCTTTTAGGGGTGGTTGAGGCATGAAGGATGCAACAAATGGAGTTGGCTCCAAGGGGATGAAATGCTCCCCCTGAGGCTGCTCAGAGAGCTGGAGCTGAGGAATCCGGGTGGGAATCACTCCAAGAAAAAGGAAGGAAAAGAGAGCAGAGGAACAGGGATGCAATTCCAACCTCTCCAAGGACTGGGATGGGCACATTCACCAACACCATTTAATCTAGACACGATTTCTTCTTTGCCTCTGGCTGCCAGGAGCAGGATGAGCAGTTTAATGAGTTTAAATAGTGAATAGTTTAATTAGCTGGAAGAGACTGGATCAATAGCTGCTTAAACAAACAACTGGATCCCTGTTTCCAAGCTTGGATGTAGTTTTGGAAGGTTCCTGGCAGTTTGGCAGGGATTAGTGATGCTGAGAATGTGCTTTTTTGTGGGTTTGGGGCTTTTACTCCTGTTCACGTGGCTGCTCTTTTTCTTGTTGAGTGGAAAACAGGAGGGAAAGAGCAACGATGGAAGGAATTCCACTCTTGCTGCTTGAAGGGATGGATCAGGAAGGGAACAGGCTGCAGGGAATTTGGAGTGCAAACTGAGATCTCTCCGATATTTTCGGCTCAGTCAGTCCATCAGTGCTTGGTGGCTGTTTAGGCCACGTGCAAGGTGAATGATGGTGCACATGGCAGAGCTGCTGGTGGCTCCTTCCCCTGCCCGGCTGTCAGTCACCCTGCAGGGTGCTGGAGCAGCGTGCCAGAGGCCGTGGATCCTATGGATCCCATGGATCCCAGGGGCGTGATCAGGAGCCTGGGCCTGCTGGCCACTCCTTGCTCTCTCTTACCCTGATTTTTCAGCTCTGCAGCGAATCCAGCTTGAGTTTTTCAACCCCCTAGAAACCCAGGGACCTTTCATGTCTGTTCTCAGATCTGGGATTTAAATCCAGCCCTTATCAAAGCACCCCGTGACCAGGCAGGCCCTGAATCCCAGCAGGGATCTGATAAAGAGGGACCTGACATCCTAAAGAAACCCTTTGAAATCCTGCTGGGATTGATTTGTATCCATAATGGAGCCCCGAGCTCTCTGCCAGGGAGAGATGAAGCTGCTCCTTTGCTTTATTATCCTCAGGCCCTTC
This sequence comes from Coloeus monedula, assembly GCF_965178545.1. NCBI lineage: Eukaryota > Metazoa > Chordata > Aves > Passeriformes > Corvidae > Coloeus > Coloeus monedula. The sequence continues at coordinate 45,749 of NW_028120611.1, read as the reverse complement.
CCAGCTTTGAGGGAAATTCAGTCCCTCTTCAAGCCCCAAAATCATGGAAAAGCTCCTTTGTATCCTCTCCACAGCCCCTACGTGGATTAATCAACTTTTTATTTGATATGGTGTCATTCTCCTTTTTTTTCCATGGCTAAAACTCCACGGTGAGCAATCAGAGCAGAAATAGGAAATGCAGGAGTCTTGGATTCCACAGTGGGATTAACTTCCCTTTTCTGCTCTCTTTCAGGACAGGAAAAACCACTGAACTCGCCCCATCTTTGGGATCAAGAGCTTTGGTGTTGGAGTAGGCAAAGCCAGCTAGGGCCCCCCTTGTCCTGCCCATGGTGTGGGTCAGGGACAGGCTCCTCTTCTCCTCTGCGCTGGGATGAACTGCCTAGGGAATGCTATTTCTGACAGCCCGGTCCTAGCCCCGGCTACTGGAAATGGGCGGAGGTGAAGAGGCAAGTGCCAGAGTTGCTTGGGGATGATGGAATTGTGGTGTTTGGCTGTGCCCAGAGGGGCAGGTTGGGCATTTCTGTGTGTCTGAGGACCGGTTTGGGTGCTGGGGAGCCCGGGGAGCCGAGCTCTCAGTGCATTCCCAGCTCTCCCAGTGGTGGGAGCTGGTGCAGGGCTGGGTGACAGCCTCTGGTCGGGCTCGGGGCAGGCCCTGGCCCCGGCACAGACACGCTGGGGTGGTTTGGGGACGCTTGGGGAGCAATGGGAGGAGAATGAGGGATGGTGCTGGGCGGAGCGATCGGCCTGTGCTCGTGTCAGCGCAGCCGTGCAGGGCACTGGGATCTGGGTAAAACTCCAGCTCTCCTGGCGTTCAGGGATGCAAGGTCTGAGGCACTGGATTTACTTGGGGCTTTCCAGGACAGCAGGAACAAGAGGAGGTGTGGTGCCAGAGGTGCGTCCCATCAGGTTGCAGTTCCCTCTTTCCCATTTCCATTTCCTCCTCAGTGCAGGTGTCCCCTGCAGCCCATGAGCACGGGGCCGGTGACAACTCCCTGTCTGTAGAGGGATTCCTTATGGAACAAGGGCAGATGACACTTGTGTGAGGCTTACGACTGTTAGAATTAGACCGGGATGGGTTTAAGGAAAACTAGAATCGTGTGTTAATCTTACTGGTCAATGAACAAATGGAATCCATACTTCTATAAGAAAAAATATAGTGTATGGAGCATATAGAAGAAGCTGTTTTTGCCTGCTGCTGCTGCTTGGCTGTATCATGTAACCCCATTCGAACTCTGCCTTCAAGACAGCTGTGAGACCGTGAAATAAAGAACTTAGCAGAACAGCAGCCTCCTCTGCTCTTTCACCCTGGTCCGAGAAGGAGGGGTACCCTGTCAAAGGCTCAACACTTGCCTTTGTGACTTTGTTTCTAAATTTCTACCTTTCTAATTTTGTTTGTTTCTAATTTTTTTGTTTGTTTGTTTCTAACTTTGTTTGTTTTTAACTTTCTACCTTTAGAAACGTGTTCGTTTCTTGTATTTTACCTCTTTGTTTGTTTCTAAATTTCTGCCGTTGTAACTTTGTTTCTAACTTTCTACTTTTAAAGTTTCATTTGTTTTTAACTTTTTACCATTCCTCCCAGCGAGGGATGTGTGCAGAATACTAAATCGTGTTAAGTTCTTCATTTTTACATCTATAGGCAAATGCTACTGATGTAGATGTAAATTCATTTTGAAATGAGCCAGCCCTCTCTCTCTACTCTGTCGCATACAGCAATATAAGAAGCTGGGAATAGAGATCCGCAGGTTTTGAGAATAAGGAGCCGGCGTTTTTCTGTAGGAAGGAAAGCAGCAAGCGCCTGGCCCCAGGAGCCGAGACGCTCGGGCTGCAGGAGCTGCAGAGCGCCCGGAGCCGGCTTTTCCCTGTGCTCTGTGCCTGCCCCCGGGCTGAGCTGGGCGGCGCTGCTGCCGCCCGGTGCCGGCTGAGCCGAGAGGGCGGCGGCCTCGGTGGCTGCCGAGCGTGGCAAGGAGCGGGAGCGAGCGGGGCGGTGTCTGTCAGCGGAGGGGAGGGTCCCGGGAGCGGCCCCGGTGCGGCCCCGGTGCGCGGGGCGGGCCCGGCCCGGGAGAGAGGGGCGGGGCCCCGAGCGATGGAGCCGCCCCCGTGCCGGGCAGGGCGGGCCCCGGGGCCGGGCGGGGCCGGGGCTCTGGGGCGGGGCCGAGCGGGGCCGGGGGCGGCTTCAGGGGCGGGGCCGGGCCCGGCTCAGGTGCGCGGGGCGGGGTCCGCACAGGTGCGCGGGGTCCCAGGGCGGCTGCGCAGGGCGGGGCCGAGGTGATTTAAGCCCCCGAAATCGCCCCTGCCGCCATTTGCTCCCTCAGAGCTCGGGGAGGCTGCGGCCGGGCCGGGCTCCCCCGGCGTGGCCCGGGAGAGGCCCCCGCTCCCCCTCTTTCTTCCCCGTCTTTCTTCCCCCTGTTTCTCCTGCCCTTATCCTCCTCCTTCTTCCCCCGCTTATCACCTCTTTCCTACCCCCCCCAGTTTCTTTCTCTCTCCCCCACACCCTCCCTGTCTCTCCCAGTCCCCTGCCTGCCCTCTCCCCAGCGCCCCCCCACCCTCTCTCCCTGCTCCCCTGTGCATCCCCGACCCCCCCCGCCTCCTTTCTCCCCCACCCCTCCTTTCTCCCCTCTCCGTACCCCGCTCCCCAACCCGACTCCCCTCTCTTCCTCCTCCTCTGACCATCATCCCTCCCCCTCACCCGACCTTTCCCTTCCCCCCTCGTTCTCCCCAACCCACCCCGACTCCTCTCCCTACCCCATCTCATCCCTCCCCTTTCCCTCTTTCCCCCGCAGCCGCGGGGCTCGGGGCGCCGGAGAATAAAGCCCAGAGGGCCGGAGCCCGGCGCCCCTGCCCTCGCTGGAGCCTCGCACGGGGGACCCGCTCGGCGGGTCCCCCGTGCAGTACAAAAACAGCGCCGGGGCTCCGGCTTTCCACACATCACACTGGGGATCCCCTCCTCAGGAGGGGTTCCCGGGGGGGGTGGTGGGTTTTGGGGAGGGTGGTGGGTTGGGGTGGGCCCCCTCCTCAGGAGGGGTTCCCGGGGGGGTGGTGGGTTTCGGGGAGGGGGGTGGGTTTCGGGGAGGGTGGTGGGTTGGGGTTGGGGTGGGCCCCCTCCTCAGGAGGGGTTCCCGGGGGGGTGGTGGGTTTCGGGGAGGGTGGTGGGTTGGGGTTGGGGTGGGCCCCCTCCTTAGGAGGGGGTCCTGGGGGGGTGGGTGGGATGGGCCCCCTCCGGAGGAGGGGGTCCCGGGAGGGGGTCAGGGTGGGCCCCCTCCGGAGGAGGGGGTCCGGGGGAGGGGGGTGGGGCGGAGGGGGGACTTTCCCCCCCTCCAGTCCCCGCCCCCTCTCCCGGACCCCCTCCTCCGGACGGGGCTCACCCCGGCCCCCTCCCGGGACCCCCTCCTCCGGACCGGGGCCCCGGAGGGGGGGGGCGGGTGGGGTGGGGGGGTCCGGGCGGGAGGGGCTGTTGGTTTGGCCTGTGGTCTCTATGTCTGTTCATGCCACAGAGTGACGTGACCCCCCTCTGCTTCCCCCCCCCCACCCCCCTCCCCGAGGCCCCGGTCCGGAGGAGGGGGTCCCGCGGAGGGGGCTGGGGTGAGCCCCGTCCGGAGGAGGGGGTCCGGGAGAGGGGGCGGGGACTGGAGGGGGGGAAAGTCCCCCCTCCGCCCCACCCCCCTCCCCCCGACCCCCTCCTCCGGAGGGGGCCCACCCTAACCCCCTCCCGGGACCCCCTCCTCCGGAGGGGGCCCACCCCAACCCACCACCCTCCCTGAAACCCACCCACCCCCCCGGGACCCCCTCCTGAGGAGGGGGCCCACCCCAACCCACCACCCTCCCCAAAACCCACCACCCCCCCGGGAACCCCTCCTGAGGAGGGGATCCCCAGTGTGATGTGTGGAAAGCCGGAGCCCCGGCGCTGTTTTTGTACTGCACGGGGGACCCGCCGAGCGGGCCCGGCCCGTGTGGGGCTCCAGCGAGGGCAGGGGCGCCGGGCTCCGGCCCTCTGGGCTTTATTCTCCGGCGCCCCGCGCCCCGCGGCTGCGGGGGAAAGACGGGACAGAGGACGGGAATAAGGGAGCAGAGGGGGTCAAAGAAGGACCGCAGGTGGGGGGTTCGGGGTGTGCAGGGAGAGGTGGGATGGGGGGACAAGAAAGGAGGCGGGGGGAAGACGAGGACGGAGCACAAGTGGGGGGTCAAGGTGCAGAGGGGAAACGAGGGAAGAGGAACAGGGGGAGGTGAAGGGGGAAGGAAAGGTGGGAGACGGAGGGGGAGGATTGAGGGCAGGTGGGGGGAACTGCGAGGGGAAGGGGAGCAGGGTGAGGGGGCAGGGGGGACCCGGGATGGGGGCGAAGGAACGGTGGAGAAGGGGAGAGAGGGTGGAGGGGTAGGGCAGGGTTGGGGTGTGTAGGGGGACAGGGAGGGGGGATGGGGGGGACCGGGCCGGGGGGGGAGGGAGGGGAGGGCTAGGGGGGAGAGGGGGGGGGGGTAGGGGGGGGGGTGTAGGGGGTGGGGGAGGGGAGGCAGAGGGGGGAGAACGGAGAAGGGTTAGAAGAAGACAAACTAACACAAATATAAAGGAAAAGAACTACAGAGACATAGAAATATGGAAATACAGAGATCTAGAGCCCGGTCCGGCCACAACCGTTCCCACGGAGCGCCGAGGGAGCAAATGGCGGCGCCGCCGATTCCCGAGGCTTAAATCCCCTCGGCCCCGCCCCGCGCAGCCGCTCTGGGGCCCCGCGCACCTGTGCGGACCCCGCCCTTCACACCTGTGCCGGGCCCGCCCCGCCCCGCCCGCGCCCGTAAATGCCGGTGGATCCGCACCCGCTCCGCTTTGTGCGGTGGATGCTCATCCTGCTCCTCCCGGGCTGTGGCGGGACCGTCGTTCGGAGCGCTGTGCGGAGCCCGGCACCGGGGGCTACTCCCGGCGCTGCGCCGAGCCCGAGGCGCTGAGGTGGGAACGGGACCCGGGCCCTGGGATTCGGGGCTGGGTCCTGTCGGTGTCTGTTGGGGGTCCCGGGCCGAGCCGCTTGTCTCTCGGCGGGCGGGGTGCGGCTGCCGGGCTCGGAGAACTGAGGTGGGATGGGGGATGGCATTAGGCATCGGGATCGCCGCGGCTGGCAAGTGCCGCTCCGGGATTGGCGCTGGTGCCGAGCCCGGCGCTGCCGCTCCGGCTGCGGCCAGCGCGGGGCTGGGCTCCCGCCGGAGCTCCGGCTACGCTCCCGCTGCGGCCGTGGGGAGCCGGGGCCGTGCCGGTGCCGGGCCCGCCGGGAGGGCGGCGCTTCCCCGCAGCAGGCGCTGGATCGCGCCTGGAAGCGGCCGGGCCGCGGGGACCGCCCGTGCCCGCCCCGGCCCCCCCCGAGGCCGCCGCTCCCTCAGCGCCGCCCGCCCTGTGGGGCGCCCCCTGGCGCAACCGGAGCGCCGGCGCTCCCGGCCCGGCCCCGCCCGCAGCCCCCGCGGGGACGCGGAGCTCCCCCAGCCCCGGCACTGCCGAGGTCGCCGCACCCCCTGCGCACGGCAGCGCCCGCCTCCCCCTGCCCCGGGCCGCTCCCCCGGGGGCCTCCCGCCCGCCGCGGCCCCGCCCAACCAGCGCGGCTGCAGCGGGACGAGCCGCTCCCCCGGCCCGGCCGCTGGCGCCGAGGCCGCTGCTGCCGCTCCTGCTCTGACTGCGCCCGCTGCGGGACCGGGGCCTCGCCGGGGCTCGCTGCTGCTTGAGCCGCTCATCCCACAACTGCCGCTTGAGACCTGATGCTCTCCTTCCTCCCCCCCGCTTTCTCTGCGGCTTGCACGCTCCACTGCAAAAACCTCTGGCTTTAAAAGGCCAGGGAAAAATGTTTCTTCTTTATTTCCAGAGCACAGGAGATCCTGAGTGGCAATGGGTACACAAGGACCACCAAGTCGAACCCTTATGTGAATGGCTCCTCTGGCCACTGAACCCACACCTGGGCACTCTCAGCACCCTGCTCCAGCCAAGCCAATCTCAGCTCCTGGCAATGTCCTGCCTGGGATAGGAATGCCAAATGCCAGCAAGATCATTCCTATGCAAATACAACTCCTTCTTTTATGCTAATGCTGCTTGCCACACCAGCCCCTGTAATTGCCATAGGGCAGAGCTCCATGGCCAGCACCTGATCATGCAACAACACAGGTGAGCAGTTGTGTGACAGCACTGAACTCTTCCCATAACCCTGATTTCCTGCCCTTTCCAGGATTTACCCAACAGCTGTAAAGGTGCTTGTTCCATGGCCCTTTCCAGGGAGAAATGAGCAAGGCAAGTCCTGAGGGTTCACTTGGTCCACGGCCAAAGCTCTTCTGGAGAGGGTCAGGGCTGCTCCTGCCTGCAGAGGGGCCTTTCCCACAGGTGAGTGTTCACAGCCCAAAATCCCAGGGGCTGCTGAGGCCGGGCCAGCTTTTGTGGCCCAGAGCTGCACAGAGCTCTCAGCGACTCCTGCTCACTGCCAGGAGTGTTCCTTGGTGCTCCTTCCGTGTGTCCCAGCTGGCAGGGAATGGGGGGAAGGAGAAGACCAGGAGGCCCAGGAAGGGAAGCAGCAGCTCTTGTGCTTTGGATTTGCAGAGAGGAGCTGTGCCTGCAGTGTCTTGCCCGTGGCACGCAGTGTGCCAAACACACATCCCCGGAACGGGCACTGGGCTGCCCGGGCAGCGCTGGGATGGACATGGATAAAGGGCTGCCCGCGGCCCCTCGGCCAGGGGCTGCTCTGAACAGGCACCCAGAGATGCTTCAGTCCCGACAGACCCCACTGACACCCCAAAAATGCCCCAAGGAACAGCTGGCACTGGGGAATGTCAGAATGGGCTGTTTGCAGAGGGGCTCAGACAGCAATTCCCAGTGCTGACCTCCCACACACCTGCCAGCTATGTCCCAGCCACCCAAAATGCCTTCCCTTCCAGCCTGAGGCCATCATCCCTCAGCAGTGTTAAAGCCAAGGCAAGCTTCGCCCACAGCAATGAAATGCTAAGCAATGCCCTCAGAGATGCCTTCAAATGAAAGGTCAGAGTCAGAGAAATCTCTTTGGATTGAGTTAGGAGTTTTTGGGGAGCCAGCTGGAACTGCACAACTGATGGAAAGCTTTCCCAGGTGGCTCCCACTGCAGGTGCCCTGAAGGCAGGGATGTGCATCCCTTTCCTGAGGGAAAAGAACTTGCAGAGGCCACTCCTGAGGCTCTGGAATGAAATCAACTCCTGCAGGGAGAGAAGTCCTCCCGTGGGCACAGGGGCTGCCTCAGCACGGGCTGGGAGCGTGTCCAGCCAGTGCCTGTTCCTGCTTTCAAATATCACCTGGAGCCCCAGCTCGGGGGGTGCAGGCAGCTGAATTCCAGGGAACTCTGTCAGGTGCCCCCAGGGACATTGGGGGGGGGGCTGGGGGATGAGGGTTACAAACAGCAAATTCTATGGAACATGAAGCTGTCCTTGCCCTGACCCTGCTGAGCTTCCCTGGAAGCTCTGCTGGGTCCTGACACAGCTGGTGTTAAATAGGCAGCTCTGCATGGGAATATCCATGCTCCAGGAGGCGCTGGGAGGCTATGCCAGTGGCAATTCAGCAGGGAATTCAGGGCTTTGGGTAGAATTCATCTGAACTAGCAAAGCCAACCCCCAAATCTGCGCACCACCCAGGGAACAATCTTTGTGCTGCCCTGGCAGCCAAAGCCCCTGGGCTGGGAAATGTCAGCAGGCAAATGGATGGAATGATCTAAATGCCAGCATCCCCCAAAGGGACAATGCCATCACCTCCCTTTGCTCCCAAAGTGTCCGCTGTGTTCCCCACAGGTACCCTGGGGATGCCAGGGAGGTGCCTTTGCCCACAGTGCCTTTCTCCTGCCCCTCTCCAGCCTGAGGCCTCTTCTCCCTTCCCTGCCAGCTGATGCCAAGGAAGGAAGACACAGTGAGTGCTGAGTTGACCTCCAAATAGTCCTTCCCTCACCTTGAGATGACCTGAGATTTTACCCCCAAAATGTCCCCATCTGCCTCCTTCTGAGTTCCTCATTTTTTACAAGGAAGCATTCTTTCTCTGCTCTGGAGATTACCACAAGATTTGCCCCCAAAACTTTCCCCACCTGTCCACTACCTCTTTCCTCATTTCCACCTCAATCTTTTCATTCTTTGCCCTACAGATGCTTTCAATTTTTACCCCTCTGAACTTCCCTACCTGTCCATAAGTGATTACCTCAGTTTACCCCATCAAGTGCATTCTCTCTGCTACAGATCACCTCAGATTTTACCTCCAACATTTTCCGTACATCTCCACCACTGACTGAGTACTTTATTTTTACCTCCAAATACTCATTTTCTACCATGGAGATTCCCTCAAGTTTTACCTGCCAGATTTACCCACCTGTCCACAGCAATTCCCTCAGTTTACCTCAGGATGCTCCTGCTCTCTCCTAGAGATGACCTCACATTTTACCCCCTCAGTTTTCCCTACCTGCCCAGTTCTGATCACCTCCTTTTTACCTCAAAACATGAGTTCTTTCTTCTACAGATGAACTCGGATTTTATTACCAAAATGTCTATTTTGTCCCCTGTGCACTGACTAGATTTTAAAACCCAAACCACGCAGGTTATGTCTGTCTTACCCCCAAAATGTTCATTCTGTCCCCTACAAATTAGGTCAGATTTTTTCTCAAAACCACTTATGGTTCCTACATAATTACCTCAGGGTTTGCCCCCCACATTCTACCTCATCTTGACTACTGATCACCTCATTGCTTCCTCAATATGTTCATTCTTTGCCCTACAGATCTTCCCAAGTTTTACACCCCAAATTTCCTTGCCTAGCCCCAGTGATTGCCTCAGTTCATGTCAGTGGTCACACTCTCCCTAGAGATTACCTCAAGTTTAACCCCCAAAATTTTCCTGAACTGTCCACAACTTATTACCTCATTTTTACCAAAAAAGATTCATTCTCAACCTTTAGATCATTTCAAGTTTGACCCCCCAAAATTCCCCTACCTGTCCACTACTGATTCCCTCATTCTTCCTTCAATATTTATTTCCTTTCTACCATGTAGCTTCTATCAAGATTTACCCCCAAAGTTTTCCATCTGTCTACTACTGCTTACCTCATTTTTACCTCAAAATGTTCTTTCTACAGCTTATTTAATATTATTTTTACACAAGTTTCCCTATCTGCCCACAACTGATTCCCTCATGTTACCTCAGTGTGTTCATGCTCTCCCCTAGAGATTAGCTCAGATTTAGCCCCCAAATTTTCCCCACATGCTCAGTATTCATCACCTCCTTTTTCCCTCCAAGTGTTCATTCTCTGCTCTTGAGACTTTGTCAAGTTTGGCCTCCAAAATTTTCCTTCTTTGTCTATTACTGAGTACCTCATTTTTGCTCCAAAATATTCATTCTGTCCCCTACAGATTACATCAAGTTTTACCCCCCAGTTTTTCCTTCCTGTACAATATTAACTCTTTTCTGCCCCAAAAATGTGCATTCTTTCCCCTAAACATCACCTCAGCTTTTCCCTCAAAAATGCCACCTTGCTCTGCTTGACATCACCTCCCATTTTCCTACACAAACAATTCTTGTGTCCCCTCTCAGTCACCCCAGGTTTTCAGCTGAAAATGTCTCCTCTGTCCCCTCAAAGTCATCCCAGGTTTTCCCAGTGAGGAGCTGCAAGGAATTCAGGCAGGGCCAATGACACCAGGGAACAGCTGTAAATTCAGAGGCAGAGAGAGAAGATCTACCAGGAAAGGGGAAAGGTTCAGAAAACATTTCTGCAATTAATTAATAATTATTTCCAGTTCCCCACTGAGAAGAACACAACCTCACAGCTGTTAAGGCCTGACAGTTCCCTGCAGGGAGAGCTCAGCCCATGTGCCCAGAGGCAATCGCAGCATCTGAAAGAAAGAAAGAAGCAGCAAAAGGTGATTGCTTCTCTTTCAAAGTTATTTCAAGTGCTCACACCCAAACCCACCTTTGCTCTTGATTCTGGCCGGGTGCATGGTGAGCGCTGGGCACAGGTCATGTCATCCATGCTGGTGTGAGTGATGCTTTCTGGGGGAAATCAGCTGATCTCCAAAGTTCCCTTCCTGCCCTGTGCCTGATCTGCAGAGGAGAAAACCTCTTCCAGGAAGGGATTGTGCTCCCTCTAATCCCATTTGCCCAGTCTGTTCCATGGGGATATTGCCAGCCTGGGGCAGCAGAGGCACACGCAGCTCTCAGCACTCCCTGCTCCAAGCACAGCTCTGGGCTCCTTTGCAGACTGCCTCTGCCATGGGGTTTTCTCCAGGAGAAGCCAAGGAATTGCTCCTGGAAGGGTGCAGATTAAGTTATCCCAAAGGGAAGCAAAGAGTAAGTACTCCAGGAAGAGCCCTTGGGATCTGCTGGGCTGAGGTGGGAAGGGGACATTCATTCCCTGCAGGGCCAATACACAACAACCTCCAAGCCAAAGCACAGACTGGCAGGTGCGGTCTGACAGCAGCACTCTGACAAACCTCCTTGTCATTCTTCCCTGCAGTGACTTTTGCAAGCAAACACTGAAGCTGACAAGCCCAGAAGCTCCATCCAGCCACTCTGGAAGGAAAGGATACTCCCAGGGATGAGGCACATTCCCAGCAAACTCTCCCAACACAGCCTGGAGGCAGCGCTGGAGCTCGGGTGTGGGGCTGGGAAGGGCTGCCAGGAGCACGCAGCCCCCAGGTGGGGTGGGAGCCGCAGCAGCAAATTCCCACAGGCTGATGGCACAGCAGAGAGACAAAGGCCAGCAGTGCCCACGGGAGGTGCAGGGTTAATTCTGCTCCCTGCCCTGCCCCATCCCTGCAGGAAATCTCCAAGGGGGAGAGAAACTCTCAGGGTGCCCAAAATGCAGCATCTGTCACCCTGATCCAGCTTCAACTCAGTGTGGGGGGCCAAACTCCCCCCACAGGTAAACACTGAGCTGACCTGGTCAGTCTCAAACACAGCCCCAGTTCTCACCTCCAGCCTGCTCCTGGGGCTGCTGCCACATTCCTGACAAGGAGCCCCTTTGGACAGGGCTCTCTGTGTGTCTCAGGTGCTGGGCACTGCAGGGACCAGGGCAGCCCCCTCTGGGGACAATTGGGGATTCATCCCACACCATGGGCAGGACCAGGGGCCCTCCAGTACAGGCTGGTGGGGCCAGAGCCCATTGGGTTTGGCTGCTCAAACACCAAAGCTTTTGGCAAAGATGGGACAAGTTAAGTGGGTTTTCCTGGCCTGAGAGAGAGAAGAAATTGTTGAAATTAAGCATGGCAATTAAGTCCACTGTGGAAGTCAAAGGCTCCTGGCTTTCCCACTCCTGTTCTGATTGCTCACTAGAAGGTTTTATCCATAAAAAAATGAGAGGTGGCACCAAATAAAAGAGCTCTTTTTCAACATTTTTCCCCTACTTACTTTCATACCTAAAAAGGATGTCCATTTTTTCTTAGTGTATTCTTTGCCTAATTTTAACAGAACTGTTTTCCTTCCAGGCCCCACTTGTGGGTTCTTCACTCCTTTGCCATTGGACTTTGGACAAAGGAAGAGAAGCATCTGCTCCAAACGGGTGTCATCCTATGGGGAACACCCCCTGTACCAGCCCCAGCCTGGGCCAAGCACGCTGCCTCACTCTCCCCATTCTGGATGCTGGCTCCAATCCAGTCTGAGTTTTCCCCTGTTTTCCATGTCTAAGGACAGGAACTTGTCCTGGTCAGGGTGTAAGGCCTTAAACTGCACCTTGATCTGGGGGGCTGGGACTGGGATTCCAGCAGGGAATTCACTGTTTTACAAATAAAAGTTATTCCAGGGAGCTGCTGCTTCACCACACAGTGTCAGCAAAAGAGAGAGAACACCAAAGGTGTATCCAAAACCAAGGATGGAATGATTCCTCCTGCTTTGAGTGGGATCAGGGCTTATGCTGCCCTGGAATGACAAAGAACTTCTCCCTCAGCCCCCTAGAGAGCCCTCAAAAAGCCAAAGTGCAGCAGGGAAGGAAGGAAAGGCACCTGCTGGGGACAGCACAGCTCCAGCTGCTCATGGGGACTGGGACTGAGTCTGGAGCCAAAAGCCCCTTCCCAGGCTGGAGGGGCTTGCCTAAAGCACCACCTCTGGGAAGCAAAGGGCTATGGAAGAAATGGAGTGGGAATTTACAATAATAATCATAATGGATCGGGAAAGAGCAACAACAGAAGCAACAATCATTCCAAGGGAGCAGGAGGGATGCTGAGCTTTAAACAAGGTTTGAGTGAGGCAGCAGCTCCTGGGAGGTCTAACCCACAGCTCCAGCTCTGCGATTCCAGGAGCACTGCAAGCTCCTCCTGCCCAGTCCCTGGCTTTGCCTCCTGCCAGTACTCGGCACCTCGGGCACGGGTGGGTGTGAGTGCTCCAGTGCTGCTGCCCCGAGGGAGCGGGAAAATGGCCACTAAACCCCTTCCCACTGGGCTGGCTCCGAGCTCTGGCTGGGGAAAACATTTGGCACCCCTGGCATTTCAATGCAATCAGTTTCCATCACTTTGAAGATGCACTGAATAAACCCAGGGCACATAAGTAAACCTCTCCCCATAAGGAGAGCCCCAGGGAATACGCAATTATTCCTATGCCTGGCCAAAGAAACCAGCAGCCAGGTTTTGGGGAAGAGACTCCAGACTCTTATCTCCTTCCCTGGCTGTAAACCACTTGCAGAGGCTTTGGAGTTCATACAAGCTTGTCAGGATTTGGCTACTTCATTTAAATTCTATTCAGATACTGGAATGGAAGTGTCCTAAAGGCACCTCACTCAGACTTTAAGCCCTCTACCACCAAAGAATTTAGATGCTCTTTTCTTAGGAACACCCCACCTCTGCTTCTTTAGGTGTCTCCATGTGGGACATCAATTAAATGCGGACAAATTTTAGAATGCAGCTTCCAAGTCAAGTTACCTGCTAGGAAATTACTTCAGCTCTCTGGCACCTTGGGCTGTTTTAAACACAGCCTGGCCCTTCATGGCTGAGGCTCTGAGCTACACAACTTGTGAGCTGGCAAGTAACAGCAGCTGAGGTCTCATCCCAGCTGTACACAAAAACAGGGAGTGGGGGCTGCACTTGGATACATGCAGGCAGGGTTGGGCCCCTTCTGAAAGCTTCAATCCCTGTTTTTCAGAGACTCAATCAGGGATAATGACATTTTCACAAAGCTCTCTTAAGGCACGTGAAAACCCGAGCAAGAAAATGGAATCAAAGCCTTTGTTCCACTGGCCTCACGCCCCAAATTCCAACGGGACAGACAAGTCCCTCTCCTCGCAAGGCAACGTCTCCTACCTGGATCTGTGCCTTCCCCAGCCTTTGGTGGCCGTTGTCTCCATCCTCCCACACCTCCTCATCTTCCTCCTCAGCAGGCCTGGCTTCCTCATCCTGCAGAGCAAGCACAGGGACACTCACCAGCCTGCTCATCCCAAACCTGGGCAGCAGGGATGGACTGCTGGGACCCCCTGGACAGTCACCCCTCTGCTGGCCACCATCCCTGCTCTGCAGTCCATTCCCGTTCCTGGCCTGGCATCTCCTTTGAATGGGATGTTAAACCACAACCACTTGCTCTGCTGGGTTTTGGGACATCAGAGACTCCTCCAAGGCAGTGGACAAAGCTCCTGTTCCCACAGCCTCTGCCTCCCAAAGCCCTGCTAGGGCCAGGCAGAGCAAGGGAAACCCCTCAGTTCCTGCTGGAAATTTCCTCTTGTGCCCGTAAACCCAGGGAAATCGTGGCTGCCCCATCCCTGGAAGTGTTCAAGGCCAGGCTGGCCGCAGCTTGGAGCACCCTGTGGATGGAATGAGGTGATCCTTAAGGTCCCTTCCCACCCAAATTATTCCGCCATTCCAGGATGATTCTGTGATCTCTCCCTGCATTTATTTTGCATCGTTTCCTCTCTAATCTGAATTCCCAAATCGAAATGATTTTTTAAAGAAATCATTTAAAATTATCCCAGGAATAAAAAGGGGTGCATCAAACATACAAGAATCATTCCTACCTCCATCAAATCATTGTTAATTGGAAGCCTATTTCCTCATCTCTGTCCTTAGTTTTCCTTTCCTAGGAAACCTTATGATCCCACAGTTTCTCCAAGAGATTTACTGGGATTGCAGAAAGGTTTGCTTTGTCAGGGAGGCAAGGGGGTTTACAACACTTGTTCCTCTGCATCTTTATCCTTTCACCAGCTTTCCCCTGGAACGGTGCTGCAAGAGAAGTTCAGAATTACTAGAAATGGATCAGGTTCACCTTTTTTCCTCATTCTTTTCCAACGACTTCCAAATTCTTGGAATTATCCTCAAATGAGGCCTAGCAAGCTACTGTGAAAACATCAATCAGAGGAACATCTTGACAAGAGAAAACCACATCCAGCAGCAGCCAAAACAATGCCACTGCTATTCTTACCTGGTCTCCAGGTGCTCCAGCCAGAGCTCCCAACACCCACTGCCATTCCATGGGGGTGAGGAGGCAGTTTTGGACGTGTTCTTTGCCACGGGATGGGATAACAGAGCCCAGAGGGTCTTTGTGTCCCTTCCAAGCCACCCCATGATTCCATGATACCATCAGCACCTATACCAATTCCATTCTGGAAAGCCCAATTCCATTCCTCCCATCAACTCAGAATTTCTCCCTTCCTCTCTCTGCTCCACATCAGGCATGTGTTGCCACAGGCATGGGATGCCTCAGCATTGCCTGGGAATGCCACTCAAGGCTGCCCTGGTGGCCTCAGTGCTCCAAAATGCCCAGCTGGCTCCCGTTCCAGTCAGGAATGTCCCAAACAGCAGCGTGGGGTGTGCCCTCTGCCATCCCACCATTGGGGCAGCTCCCATAGAATGTGACCGACTTACTGGGTTTGGAATTCCTGGCTTAAAAGTCAGGTGGTGGAATATCCTCTCCTGGGAATATCCAGAAGACCAGAAGGCTCCCTGGAAGTCACAGGTCAGGGACAGAGTCAGATGAACGATCCTGAACTGGTTTTCAGGGGATGCATCCCCAGCCTGTGGCTGCAAAAACTCCAGAGCTGTTCCTTCCCCTTGGGACAGCCAGAGAAAACATCCCCAGCATGGATTTCTGACAGGAAAAACCTCACTGCTCCAGGCTACTTGGCTCCTCCCAAATCCAGGCCAGCACTCCAACAGGCTCTAAGGACAAAACAACAGCAAAGACCATCTCAGGGCACACGCCACGAGTTGGGCGTCACATTCCTCACTGGAACTGGGCTGTTCCCACATCCCTGGGACAGTCGGGAGCATCCCCCGTTCCTCACTCTTCCATTCAGGACAAAGAGACAACAGAGCTGTCAAACAGCCAGTGTCTTACCCCAACAATCCAGGGAAAACCACCTTACTCTGGGGAGAAACATCATGCCCAGTTATGGAAAAAGCCAAAGAACAGTACTGGAAACACTCCCGGGCATGGAGGCTCCCAGCTCCGGAAATGCAGCTCACAGGCTTCTTCCCATGGGAACCCCAATCTTGCCCGGGACTGGGCTCAGGGAGAAAGTCCTGCCCATTCCACCACTCTGGCACAGACACCCCAGGAAGGTGTCCCTGACCATGGCAAGGGGCTGAACAGGATGGTCTGTAAGGTTCTTGCCAGCACAGACCATTCCAGGAGTTTAAGGTGGATTTGAGCAGCTCCTGGGGACATGAACACCACCCACACCTCCCACCTGGCTCAGCCCAGAGTCCATCCAGCACTCACAGAGAGCTGCTGGGAGCTGAAATTCTCCCTGCTCCCCCTGCCTGGGAAACCCTGCCTCCAGCTCCTGGGAAAGGGGAGCTGCATCCTGCTGGGTGCCCCTGGCTCTGGGCAGCTGCCGCCTTCAGGCGGGGGGATGGCTCGGGCAGCTCTGGTGACTGTTCCACCTCAATGATTTTGTGTTTTCCTGCATTTCCCTGGGCTGGAGGGGAGCAGGGGGTGCGGTGGGAGTGCGGGAAGGCAGCGGCGGGGAGGGCAAGGAGTGGGGCCGGGCACCGCACGGCGCAGGGGGGCTTCTGCTGGCACTGGAGGGGCGCGACCGTACGGAGGCGTCCCCGCCGCTGCCGGCCACTGCCCACGGGGCTCCTGCCCGCCCCCGGCGCCACTGACCCCACACCCCGTGTCCCCACACTGGGAACCACCACGGAAAATCATGCTGGAACCTCTAATCCTGAGCCCGAGCCTTGACCTTTTATCCCCTGACCTTTGACCCCTTGACCCATTCCTTGACAACCCGACCTTTGATCCCTTACCTTTGACCATCCAGCAAGTGGCCAAGATGCCCGCGGGTGGCTACGCCAGCGAGTAGGTGAAATGGAGACCGTGGCGATCGTGCCAGACCCGAAGGCGAGCTCCTCGGGCAAAAAGATCCACGATGATGTCGAGACTCAAAGGCCGATGACAGAGATGGGTGGGAACTGCCCTGCCCAGCAAAGGCTCAGGTGATGCTGAGGAGAAACCCTCTCCCTTTACTTCCAAGGCGCCCTCCCACAACAGCCCTCTCCTCTAAGCTAACTTCCAATTGCCTCCTGGAACTCCAAAGGCCTTTCCCTTCTCCCAACCACCGCTCCCAACACTTAGCTTTCTGAAGACAAACGGACAAAATCCATCCTTGGCAGAAAAAATGCATCAGCACCTCAGATGTCAACACGTTCCCCACGGTCCGCTTTGGCAGCTGCGAAAGATGGAGAACAAGGAGAAAATTCAGCCTCTGACAACACACGCCAAAAGAGACCCCTTCCGCAAGGCCCCCTCCCTCGAAACTGCCGAGGCTCAGCGCTTACCTGCTCTCTCCAAACTTCAGCTCCACACCTGCTCACGGTACCTAAGACAACAAAACAGAAAACGTCACTGTTGCCCTCCAGAAGAGCATCCCCTGGCTACTCCACACCACTGCCCCGGCTCACCTCAAATCCTGATCTGACTCTGGAGGTGGCCAGGACAAACCTGCACAATGAAAAGGGACACGCTCAGCACGCTGCCATAGACCGCTGGCCTATCAGCCACCCCACCTAAATGCCAACTCACCTGCTCGCCTCTGGCCCTTGGCACGCCCAGGGCAGCAGCAGCACCTGCAGAGAAGCAAAGCAAAAACACACGAAATGTGCTGAGAGACTGTGAAACCACAGCCTCCCTGCTCCGACTGAAGTACACCACACCTATACCTTAGGCTTGCACGCTCCAGCATCCAGGGCCAGGACATCCTGCAAGTGGACCACCTAAAACACACAAACAACAACGGATGCTTAGAGCTGCTCCAAAAATTGAGACTGAGGCCGTAACAACTCATTCTGTCCACCGGTCACTGCTCACCTCGCTCCATCGCCCCTGACTGCCAATATCCGGCATTACTTCCAAAAAAAAAAAAAAAGACATGGAACAATGCTGTAACATAGTAGCATGACATAGGCCAGCAGGACTGCAGAGAGGGGCAGAGAGGGAAAGCCGGCCAGGATCTCATTCCCAGCCCTGAGCAGGGGCTTTACTGGCCTGACTGTCCTGTACTACCCGAGCTCTGGGGACAATGAACCAGGCTCAGTCCCTGCCTCACCACTGGCACCCTGAAATTCTGGCACTGCAAGAGTCAGGGGAGGTTTCAGCAGTGATTTCAGCAAGGTCAGAGCTGCTCCCAGCAAAAGCTGTTCTTAGACTACTCCTGGCAGAAGAACCCAGAGTACCTGCCACTGCAGGATGCTTGTGACTTCCAGGTGGAGGAGAAGGGTGGAAACAATCCAAGATGAAGACAGAATGATGAACACAGCAAAGAGGATTTCTGTATGCTCTGCACTGTTTTGTCACGTTCAGCCCTTCCTGGGCTGTTCTCTGCTTGTTGTTCTCAAGATCAACATCTCCGACTAAGGGCGGGTGATGTGAATTCCAAGGAAGTACAATTCAATTCTCCCCTAGATCTTTCCCTAAAGTACAAGATACTGATTCACCTCCCTTCCCACCAGAGTCAATCAAAGACTATCCAAAAACGTAAATTATGATAATGCGGAATCTGGTCTCCATTAGAAAAATTAATGTAGTATTTTTTATCAGAGCTTTGGTTAAATGTAACAACGCAGGAAGTTCCTGTGCTCAGGTTATTGGAGAGTGCGAGGTTTTCTCATCGCATCAGCCCTGTCAGCTGACAAATGTGGCTGTGCACTAAGGCACAAAGCACCGACGTTTGCACACTACAGCTGGAATCTGCTATCTCCGTGTGCAGACACAACCACTGCTCATCACAGATAAACCCACAAGGGCTGCTCCAGCACTGACTTACCTGGGGAAAAACCAGCACTAAGAGGAGCAAAATAAAAAGCATGGGAGTAGTAGTTTCACCCTGAGCAGCTCCGTGAGATGGGCAGGAATCAGAGAATCCCCATAGTAACTCTGAACTTGCTTTTCCTGATCACCTTTCACAGAATCCATAGCAGCAACCCGTGAACATCCCGTGTGTAGGTTTATTCCAAAACCCACTTGCAGAAACATCAGGATATTGCACCTAAAGCTGCCTCTGCCAGAGGGAAGCAAGAGCTGGGGCTGGGAGAGGAAACAGGCAGGAACTTGCTCTCAGGAGAGGCAGCACGTGGGCTGCTGGCACTGCCAGCAGGAGGACGCAGGTGGGAGCAGGTAAAATTCCAATACAAAATGCAACTGGGGAATGTGACGGTGCAGAGGCTGTAGGTTGGCAGTCTAAGACTTTGGGGTTTATCACAGCTCCATGAAAGCACCGAATTTCGCCAGCAGGTACCACTCATCCTCCTCAGGACAAGCTTCCAAGAGTTCATCTCTCAATTTGTGCCCCAGTGTGGGCCAAGTGCTGGTGGAGCCTGGGCTGGCACCCCGAGCTCTCACCCCAGCTGGCACCCCCAGGCCTTTCCAATGTGCCACTGCCACCCAAGCCACAATGGTGGGGCCTGAGGAAAGGAAGGAATGAGGAGGGACTTAGGACACAATCCTGCCCTTCAGACAGGCAGATTTACCTGTGCTCCAGTCTCAAGGGGGCTCTCAGTGGATAACTCAAGCATCCCGCGTGGGACACTGGGGCCAAGGAGCAGCTGGAGGCAGCTCTGTCACCTGGGCTACCTGTGTGTAGCCATATTTAGCAATAACTGAATTGATTGAAATAAAGGGTAAAAGCTTGACTCAGCCTGTAACTTTCACCTTTCTTTCAAGTGCAAAAAGAAGCAGAAAAATCCATTCATATTGATGCTTTCCAGCTATGTCTCTTTCAGATTCCCAGGTATTCATCCCCTCACAGAGTTTTAGAGGTGACACAGAAGAAAGTTCTTTGCGTGCTGCCAGAAAAACGAGATTTCTCCCATTTTTTATTTTCACACCTAAAGTATGAAAACATTATCATCACACAGAAGAGTTCTGCACACTCTCCTGTGGGCAAGGGGAAGATTCCCTGATAGGCAGATTCCAACCCCTCCTGTCCATATTTACATCCCTAAGGCCTCAGACCCTCTGTAGGTAACCACGGGGTTCCCAGGTGAGAGGAGTCACAGTGAGAACAGAATTAAACCCCAAAGCACCTCTGAGGAGACAGCGCCTGACTCTGGGAGTGCCTCCCTCTCGCGTGGAAGGTGTGGCTTACTCAGGAGTTACTCCAGGAGTTCCTACTCTGCCCAGGCCAGGCCTGCTCCGGACACTCCCCATGCCCTCAGAGCCACAAACCCAGCTCAGGGCTGGGCTCAGAGCTCCAACACCACCAGGAATGAGCACTCCCTGAGCCCCCTGCCCTCCCAGCCCTGCTCTAGGCTGGGCAGGCACTGAGGGGCTCACTGACACCTCCAGGGTGGCTCTTTAAAGGTGGTGGCACAGGTGCTCCACAGCAGACCTGTGCCAGACCCAACTTCTCCACGGGCAAGGAAGAACCTCCCAAAGCAGGTGACACAAAAAGCTCTGGTGTGGCCCAGGGACTGCTCAAGGTCACAACCAAAATTAGTTCTGAGCTCAGGGTGGTGTCACTTCAGTTCCCTGCCACTGCTGCCACTTCCTGCCACCTTCAGCTTTTGCTCCAGGCACCAAAATATGATTTTTTCAAGGCCAGCCCATCTAAACTATCTGAAATTGCAGCCTGGCCGATCTCGGGAGCTCCCAGACTCACTCATGAGGATGAAGTGACAGACCAGCAGTGAGCACTTCTCCCTCTTCCAGCCAAGCTGTGAATTGCTCCTCCCTCAGCTTCAGCAACCACTTTTCGTGCCAGTTCCTGAAGAGAATCTTGTGCTGAACATCCATCACTTTTTCAGTGCAGAGCATTTGGCTTCATCCTCAAGCCCTAGAAACACTCAGCTAAACCAGCACTAAAACCTGATTAAACTTGCATCCTGCACAGCACAATGAACTTGGACTTGGGCAGGAATCAGAATATCTGGGAATGAAGAGAACCCAAGAGCTCGGAGAGGTTTGCTTTGCCCTTGTCCTGCCTTGGGCTCCTGGCTCTGCCACAGCAGTTACAAGAAGCAGAGCAGCGACCTCCCCTCCCCTCCTCATCAACACAAACCCCCAAAAGCAGAGTTTGTCTCTCTCAGACCCACCTTGAGCTGTGTCCGCAGCAACAACGAGGCTGTTGAAAGCAGCAACCCCACAGCTCGGCGTCTGCAGGGCTGCACCCTCTCCATCCTACAGCCTCTCCATCTCCCCACAGCTTGGAGTGATCTGTTCTCCCAGTTTAGAGAAGGTGACACCAACCTCACTTTGGTTTGGGTACAAACTCTGAGGCAGACACTGAAGGCAAAGGAAGACGAGGCCTTGGTGGGAAGGGACCTTAAAGCCCATCCAGTGCCACCCCTGCCAAGGGCAGGGACACCTTCCACTGTCCCAGGCTGCTCCAAGCCCCAGTGTCCAGCCTGGCCTTGGACACTGCCAGGGATCCAGGGGCAGCCACAGCTGCTCTGGGCACCCTGTGCCAGGGCCTGCCCACCCTCACACGGAAAGATTTCTTCCATGTATCTACTCTGAACTGAAGTTTAAGTATCTAAGCTCAAGTTTAGTTATTGCTGAGCCTCTGCTGAAGATAACTGAGACACCATAGTAGGAGAGAAAGGAAACAGGCCTGTAGAACAAACCACAGGCGAGTAACAAACCAAAATGATGTGGCCAAGAACAATTATTGCCACAGAAAAGAAACCTCAGTCACCAAAAACTCCAGTCTATTCCTACATCCTCACCCAGGGGGACTCCAAACACGACACTGCAACTCATGCTCCTCCCAGCTCCACACACACATTGCTGGGACCTCTTGCAAGCTGCTCGAGCTCTCTCCACATGCCAAATCTGCCCATGGCAGAGGTGCTGCTTTCCTGGCTCAGCTCCCAAGACTCAACTCTCAGTATTTCCGCCCTCAATACTGTAAATTTCTGGTGATCTGGAGCAAAGATTTCTGGCTTGCTGTGTGGCTTCTCACACAGAACCTGACCCCAGGGGCTCAGTCTCACTCTCTCCATGTTTGACACAAGTCATAAAGCAAGAACTGCAAAGACATTTCGAGGCAGTATCAGGGGCCTGAGACAGCTTTTGAGATCAAAGTTGAAATCCACTGTTTTCTTTCATTGCTGTTAAACTGTACTGGAGTCCTGGGGGCACTTTTGGGCGCCACAATATAAAAAAGATAAAAAGCTGACAGCATCCAAAGAAGGGACATGGGGATGGGGAAGGGTGTGGAAGGACCATGAAAGAGCTGCTGAGGGCACTGGGTTTGTTCTGGTAGAGAAGTGTGAGGTCAGAACACATCGGGGGCTACAGCTCTGATCTCCGCTCCCTGGGACACAGACAGGACCCAGGGAGCAGCTGGAGCTGGGCCAGGGCAGGCTCACGCTGAGATCAGGGAAAGGCTCTTCCCCCAGAGGCTGCTGGGCACTGCCCAGGCTCCCCAGGGAATGGGCATGGCCCCGAGACTGCCAGAGCTCCAGGAGCGTTTGGACAGCGATGCCAGGGATGCCCAGGCTGGGGCTGTTGGGGGGTCTGGGCAGGGACGGGGGTGGGACTGGGTGATCCCTGTGGGCCCCTTCCAGCTCAGGATATTCCAGGATTGTCTCAATCCCAAACAGGGGAGAGTCTGCTCTCACACAGAGCTGCAAACACACTGTGCAGGAGGCAGCAAATGACAACAATTGACATTGATACATTAATAAAGCCAAGATATTAAGCAAGCCAAAAGATAAATTTTCCCTTTTGTTCCTGACCAACAAGACCTGTCCCACTCCCAGTCCAGCCACTAAGCAACTCCAGTGTGACACAGGGACTGTCTCACACCTCGAGGCCGACACACAACAGCAGCACAGCACCGGGAGTTTAATCACGTTTCCCTCATTAGAGGAGACAATTAATGACCGCTCAGGTGCACAACCACTCCTGCAGAGCACTTCACTAGACCCCGTTTTGCAAGAACTCCCCCAGGCTGCAAAGCCCCATTTGCCAGGGACCTGAGAGAAGAATTCGGTAGTTTTAAAGGAATGTCAGGAACTAGGAATACACCTGAGTGTAGGAACCGAGAGTGCCGAGAATATTTCTCGGTTTCCATCTCGCCCGATCCATCTGTTACGGCGCAAGGCAGAGGCAGGTCCCTACCTCCCGAGCCTGGGGTCCTCCCATCAGATGAGCCATGCGCGCGGCCAGGGGCGGTCCCGGAGCTTCCATCGGGCCCTCCCGCTATCCCCACGCGGCCCGGGTTCGCGGCCGCTTCCGCGTTTGAACGGCGGCGCCTGCTGCTGACGTCATCACTCCCGCCGCTTCCATCCCGGCCTTACTTCCGCCTTCGGGAGCCCTCGCTTCCACGCCTGCGCGGCGCGGCATCGGCCGCCCCTCCTCAGTGCCGGTTACCCCGGCAACGCCGCTCGCGGCTCGAGCCGCTCCTGGCCCGGCCCCGGCCCTGCCCGGGACGTCAGCCCCGGCCCCGCTGCCAGCCCAGCCCCGGCCCCGCTGCCAGCCCAGCCCCGCCCCCGCTGCCAGCCCAGCCCCGGCCCCGCTGCCAGCCCAGCCCCGGCCCCGCTGCCAGCCCAGCCCCGGCCCCGCTTCCAGCCCCGCCCCCGCTGCCAGCCCAGCCCCGGCCCCGCTTCCAGCCCCGCCCCGGCCCCGCTTCCAGCCCAGCCCCGCCCCCGCTTCCAGCCCAGCCCCGGCCCCGCTTCCAGCCCAGCCCCGCCCCGCCCCCGCTTCCAGCCCAGCCCCGGCCCCGCTTCCAGCCCCGCCCCGCTCCCGCTGCCAGCCCAGCCCCGGCCCCGCTTCCAGCCCAGCCCCGCCCCGCCCCCCGCTGCCAGCCCAGCCCCGGCCCCGCTTCCAGCCCCGCCCCGGCCCCGCTTCCAGCCCAGCCCCGCCCCCCGCTGCCAGCCCAGCCCCGGCCCCGCTTCCAGCCCCGCCCCGGCCCCGCTTCCAGCCCAGCCCCGCCCCCGCTGCCAGCCCAGCCCCGGCCCCGCTGCCAGCCCCGCCCCGGCCCCGCTGCCAGCCCAGCCCCGGCCCCGCTGCCCGGCACCAGCGCTTCCCAGGCCAGCCCGGTCCCGCCCACGGTCCCGGCCGCCCGCCCGGCACCTCCAGCCACACACGGACGCTTCAGCTGCCACGCCGATACGACCGATAAGCACAGCACCTCCAGCCAGCAGTGCAATTCGTTCGGCTACTGCAGTTCCATCCTAGGAGCTTTCGGCAGCTACACCTCCTACCAGCTCTGTGTCCACACAGCCCCCGTCTGCACCGCAGCCACAGCCGTGGACACACAGCAGAGACATTTCAACAGCTGCCGTGTCACCACGGCATGTACCCCCTATCATCAGTCTGATAACACCACTCAGAGGATTATCACAACAATCACACGATGCTGAACCATGTTTCCCGTGCCATTTCAGCGAAACAAATACGATTTTATCTCCAGAACAGAAAGAGGACTTTCTCAACTATACGTGGACACCTCTTCCATCACAACAGGACCAAGCACGTGTTATTAATAGTGACGTCTCGCATCGAGACATTCCATTTCATGCACATTCTTCTCGAACTTCTCAGGGACATTCAGCTGATTTTATGGGACTTTTTCATCCTCAAATGCCTGCTCAACACTTCAGTGAGAAGGATATAGTGACCAGCACAGCTTCAGAAAGCATTCCTCTATCTTCCCAAGCTTCATCTCCTTTTTTTACAACAACCAATACAACTCCAACTTCTCATATGCCTTCTTCACAGCTTCGAAATCCACAACAGGCATCTGATCCCTCATTTTTCCACCGTCGCTTTCAGCTTTCGGATGACTTTGTTCGTCACCTTTATTTCCGACTCAGAGAACGTGCAGATTATCTGCCTCCAGAGGTTGCAGCACTGGGTCCCCACCCCTCACCCATCCCGCATGCTGGCAGTACCCTACCCAGATCCACTGCACCCTCTCCTCCAGTGGCCAGATCACAGCCACCTGCGATGGCAGGTTCAGCCACTCCTCGTTTATTTCCTTACAGTGCACAGCCGCAAATACCGACCCCTATTCCTCATCCAGGAGGGGGAGAAGAACATGGAATAATAATAAAATAAGAATTTTAAAGTTGTTTATTTTATATTAATTTTTTTAAATTTTATGAGAGAACTACATACCCCATGACATTTGAGTTTCAATTATTAATTCAGTTAAGGTTCTCTTTAAAGTTTGTTTCATCCTCTCTACCCGTCCTGAACTCTGTGGGTGCCATGGGATATGTAGTTCTCTCATAAAATAAAAAAAAAATAAAATAAATAAAATAAACAACTTTAAAATTCTTATCCCTTAGACCCTGTGTTTCCCACCCAGCATGAAGCATACTTGCTTTCTTCTGTGTTAATGAGTTCTTTTGAATTTATAAATACTTGTATTAGCGGTGATGGCGCCCGCCCGCGGAGTGATCTCCCGGAGGGACTATTTGTGATGCGCTCCTGCCCGCGGAGGGATCAGCGCTGATGCCGCCCCACCCGCCCAGCTGCTCTCGCTGCCTTTTCCCGCTCTCCCCTCTGCTCCCAGCGCTTCTCCTGCAAAGGGCGCGGCTTTTCCTGGGCTCTTTTCCTGCCGGGCTGCAGCGAGCGCTCCCCTCAAGGAGCAGGGGCAGCTTTGCTCGCGGCGGCAGCGATTCAACAGAGCAGGCCCGGAACAATTCCTGCTTAGCCGGGCTTTGAGCACATTCCTGAGCCAGCACCAGCAGCAGCGAGTGAGGCAGCGGCACATGAAGGAGGCTGCGGCTCTGGCCAGGCTGGGGAGGGGTTCCTCTGTAAAAGAAGAACAGGGAGAGACAAACCAGAAAGGGCAGGAAAAAAAGAAAAAGCCAAGACAAACTAAACTTTTTTTAAAAAATAATCTGGATCCAGAGGGACTTCTGGCTGGAGAACTTCCTGGGGAGCAATCCTGCCCCTCTGGGAGGCAATGCCAGGGCAACTCCAGCTGAAACCTGCACACAAACACCACAAAGATTTCAGATATTTGCAGGAAGCATCCACTTAGCAACTGCTGCTTAATAATTTATTCCCTTTCCCATTAAATGGTACATTCAGTCCACAAGACTTCAACACCTTTCTGGTAGTTTTATTTACAGTCTGCAGCGTGTTCTGTAAAACACAGGAGTGCACACAGACACACACGCACAAACATTTAAAGAAGTACAGTTTATTCCAAAGGAAGTCTACGCACTACTTTTTCCATAAAAATTATTAAAAATACTTTAGTTACTGTATTCTACCTAAACCAAGATACTTGAGAATTCTTCCACAAGTGATGCCCCCTCCCCACAAAGGGCACTCCGACAAGAAGAAATTCAGGAGACTGCATCACCAAATAAAATCCTAATGGCAACTGCTTCAATGCACCAGAAGAACAACGAATTCCCACTCTGCATCCAGCAATCCCTGCTCTGCAGCCTGTCTGCATCTGCTTTTGTAGGGCTTGTGGGGCTTTTGCATTCACTTCCTTCTCCAGGGCAGTTCCCACAAACAAAGAATGACTGAATTTCTGCAGACTGTCACTCGGCAATCCTGCATTTCACACATGCAAAGGGAAACACTTTCCTTTGAGCCCTTTATTTCAAGGAGTCTCTTTTTTACTGAGCATCCAGTGAGAACAGTGCCCAGTTGTGGCTGTTATTATTTCTCTGCTTTTGCTGCGTGGCAATATTATGCTGGAGCTCTGCAGAACACCCACTGCAGCCCTTGTCTCACTGGGGCACACCGAATTGACAAAAAAAAGGCACAAAGATGAAACTCCTAAAGCAGCAGCAGCCCCAAGTCACTGAGCTGCTGCTTCCCACCACCAACACTCTGTGTCTCAGCAAACACTTCCAACGCACGAGCCAAGGCCACAGGGGAGTGAAAAGCCCAGAGCCTGCGGGCAGGACAAGCACTCCATTGATCAGTAACAAACCAACACAGCTCAGCTGGATGGTGCACTTAAGACTGGACCTGGAAGCATCAGGAAAAGCCATTGGAACACAAGCTCAGCAGCACAGAATCCATTTGGCACCAGCTGATGAGATGGGAGGCTCTGTGTGGGACACGTTGTGCATTCAGCTTCAACAATGCCACAGCTCCACAGCAGCGCTGAAAAACTTCTGCTTTTAACAGTTGGAGAGGATTTTCTCAATGGAAGTGAAGCTGTCATTAACAGAGGAACAGCACACGATGCACAACATAACCTGCAATAAAAAGCTTTTGCTTTCCAGCATGTAAGCATCCAGGTTACTGGACTTCAGCTCATGGAAACGAATCTGATGATAGATTTTTTTTTTAATTTTTCTTGGAACTAAAAAAGTAAAATCTTCCATAAAAGGATAAAGCACAAAAATACTCTCTCAGTACGTCTCAGGAAGCCATTTAATACCTTCCATGTCCTAGGAACAACTAGGCAAAACACTTGGAAAGTGTGAGCAGTAGAAATGTTGACCATTGAATGTTTGGCAGCCGTGTGCTCCAGCCCCTGGGAGGGGCTTGTCCCCCACTCCACACCAGTCCTGCAGCTCCCCAGCTATTTCTTCTTCTTCTTCTTTGGGGGCTCATCCTCAGAGCTGCTGCTGCTGCTGCTGCTGGAGGAGCTCGGATCCGAGTCGAAGTCGGAGGAGGAGGAAGAGCTGCTGGAGGAGGAGGAGGGGGAGGAGGAGGAGTGTTGGGTGGAGTCGCGGGAGACAAGCACTCAAGGCATCATGTTCAGCAAGTCTCGATTTATTTTTCAAAACTACACTTATAGTACCTTTAATTAGCTCATACATATTGCAAAAGTCGAGCTCCTCATTGGTGGGAGCTATTCCGTGGGATCTGTAAACACGGTGGTCTTATCTTCCTCTTCCATATGGTTTCTGTCTTCTTACTTATCTGAATGCACATTCTGTTATCTATGCAACCTCTTGCTCAAGGACTCAGTGTCTGCATCTTTACTAAGCCTGCTGTGTTATCATGACCTTTGCTTTTTAGCCGTTCTTCAGAAAGACTCTCAACAGAGGAGGAGCTGTCCTCACTGTCACTGTCCTCGGAGGAGGTAGAGGAGTCCTGGCTGTCAGAGGAGTCGCTGGCTGAGCTGTCACTGCTGCTGCTGCTGCTGCTGCTGGAACTGGTCACACTTTTGGACCTGGGAGAGAACAAAGAGCTGAGCACAGCCCTGCCAGAGCCCATGGCACCGTGTTCTCTGCTCTGCTGTAATTATCCAAAGATCAATTTGTTGCCTTGAAAATTTCCAGGCCTCACCACCTAAGATGAATTCCTGTGCCCTCCCTCCCTTTCCCACTCCTGGATGAGTGGATTTTGGCCATTTGAGCAACGGCAGAGTGGCCCCAGGGCATGACATAGGCCAGCAGGACTGCAGAGAGGGGCAGAGAGGGAAAGCTGGCCAGGATCTCGTTCCCAGCCCTGAGCAGGGGCTTTACTGGCCTGACTGTCCTGTACTACCTGAGCTCTGGGGACAGTGAACCAGGCTCAGTCCCTGCCTCACCACTGCAGCAGGAATTCTGTCAGTTGTGACCAAACTTGTCCAGCGAACACATCCTACAAGCTCCTTCCTGGGCAGTTATTAATAAGGAAAACCAAGAGACTGTAAACAACCTTAAAGCAGGATACCAAGCTCCAGCCTTTTCTTTGAGAAGCAAATATGGCTAATTTGTGCCTGCTCAGAATCAGAAGGAGCAGCTGATCTCCTGGCAAGAGCCCAGGGTGGAGCACGCAGCAGAGCTGGGACACTGTGGTGGGGTCCTGCCACGTTCCTCACCATGGGGCTGCCGAGTCCCTGGGAAGTGCCCGTTCATTGGGTCACCCTGCTGCCAGCAGTTGTTTCGCACTTCCCACTCCACATTAATGTTTCATCTCCGGCATTTCAAATGCTTTGCATTTCGGTAGGAGCGGGGAGCCTGTCTCCCATGGCAACAGTGCCAGGAGTCCAGGACAGGAGAAGGAGCTGAATGGGAGCACAAACTGGAGAGGTTTCTCACCACAGCTCAGCTGATTGCTGTTACTGAAACCCAGTTCTTGCAGTAAATCAATCCCAAGTGTTTGCTCCTCCATTCTGCCACAGCTCACCTCAAATACCACTGGATTTGGAGCCTTTCAGTGGCCAGGGCAGCTCCGGGTGCCCCAGGCAAGACCTTGGTGGAGACTTTCCCTTGTCAGCAGTTTGCCAGGGGACCCTCAGAACACCTATCCTGTTGTTTTCATCCATGGAACTAGTGGGATTCTCAACCCTGCAAGAGGCAGAAGCACCAGCAATCCTGGTCCTTCCTCACTAGGACTTTCAAAATAAGCCAAGGTGTTCTGTGTCTGTTCAAATTAGCTTTAAAGGCACTGATTTAACAGAGAGGGTATTCCCCCCCGCCTGAAATTCACTGGGAATTAGAAATGGACACAAAATAAAAATGAATGATTCCTACTCCTCCATCCCTTACTCTTCTCATCAGTCCACAACACTCGCCCCATGTGACAGAAAAGAGAAGGCACACTCAGGTTAGGGTTAAACTGTGTTTACGTTCTCTTTTCAGGCCAAACTAAGGAAGCACATCCAAAACCCCCGTGCTTCAGAGTTGGTGCATTTCCTCTTCAGGCCGCTGGAACTGGTAAATCTTATTCCCAGGTCTCACTGGGAACTCCTTTTATTTCTAGTTCACACTTACAAGTAGATAGATTGTGCAACAGGGTTGGAAAACTGCTCATACCTGGCCACAGCTTTCTCAGGAACTTCCAGAAGTGATGCCGGTTGTTCCTGGCCTCTGATCCGGTTTGAAGCTTGAAGTAAATACAGGAATCCCAGCAAATATGAATCCTTCCACCGGGTCAATAAGGCATTACTGTGAACAAAAGGGGCAGCCAGCTGGAATCCCCACTGGGAATCTGTCTGGTCTCACCTTCAGGCAAATACGGCTCAGTATTTGCACTGAAAATGCTTGGAAGCAGAAATCCCAACTTGGAAAAGGAGCCACAAAGGAATAGCAAGATACTTTCCATTTTTTGAAGTGTCAGCTTCTGACACTTCACTCGTCTGTAACAACAGCTCATTTGTAGATCAGCTCTTCCTTTGACTCCAATCCAAAAAAATCTCATGTTCCCTTGAACTGTCCAGTCTCCTTCAAAGACTTAGTTGATGTTTCTTGCAGTGACTGTGCTGATCCAAGGATCAGCTTTGTCTTCGCTTCCTGCTCATCTGTGTGTCCCTGGTTTGACATTTTGACCGTTTCCTGCAAGTTCTCTTCTCTTTGTGTGGTTTGTGTGTGACCCAGATCATCAACAGCTGCGGTGGCCCCGAGCTGGCCCCGTCTGTCCTCAGCCCACTGCTTTCTAAAGACACCACCGATTTCCTGAGAGGACACCTGACACCCAAAGAGATAAACCTCTGGGATTCCCTGGGGGAGACATGGACCAGATCCAGGTAAGGACAGAGCTGCCATCTCCCCAGGCTCCCCACGCAGACGGGATGCTTGGATTCCCTGATGCTCCTGCTTCTTCTTTCAGGGGATGCCCTGAAAGACACATTCTTCGTGAATGTCACCTCATATTCCCACTTTCTGTCCTAGAGCCGAGTGGCCCCGAGACACGAACATCCCCACCTACATCCCCAAATTCCACAACGGCTGGGAACCACCCACAGAAATCTTCCGTGGAGCTCCCTGGGAAATAGACATTGGACACTTGCAAGAGGAAGGTTAGTCCTGTGTCCCTGTCTCTTCACTCTCCCTCCCCCTTTTCCGGAGAAATGGAGCTGCAGGGGTAGTGGTGGCATGCAACAAGTAGTTGGCTCAAAACTCAGTTGGATCTGGTTGCCCCAGTTAAATACAGAAAGCAAATGAGGCTGGAAAAGGGCAGCAATAATGAGCCTCTCCCAATCCAAGGCAACAGCACCCTACAGCGTAACTGAGCTCCAGGGACACAGGCTTCCCTGGAGAACACCTTGACCAAAATCTGCCAGACCATGACTCATCTACCACTATCCCTCTCCTTTTCTCCGATCAGCTTTCCCCTTTCCTGGTAACACTGACTCCATGTCTGCCTTTCCAGCTCTCCTCAGCCAATGGATATCCTTACTGGAACTCCTCACTCAAGCGTGGTCAGACGGCTGAGCAGACACAGGTCGGGGATGCCTTCAAACAGAACATCACTCCACATGGAAATAGGTAATGGATCCGCACGCCCGGAGCTTTGGCTCCCGCCTCGGAACCTCATGAACGCACACGGACACGTACAGTGACACTGGGACGTTTGGGCATCCTGGAGACAACTCCCTGCCACTGTTAATAACCACCAAGGGAAGACAGATCAGCTGAGGGGTTATTCCCATAAGCACTGTCTGCTGTTTAACCCCCAGCAGCTCTGCAAGGAAAGGAATCGCAGGTGTTTTCCACCGCAGGAGGCAAAAATATTGACTGACTTCATCAGTCCATCCATAGGTCTTGTTTCCCAACATCAGCCCAGCAAAGTGACCTTAAGGATCAGGTGCCAAAGATGCTGCACTGCGCTTTGGCTCTCCATGTGTGTAGAGATGCTGGAATCATGGAATCACAGAAGGGATTGGGTGGGAAGGGACCTTAAAGATTATCCCGTTCCAACCCCCTGCCATGGCCAGAGACACCTTTCACTATCCCAGGTTGCTTCAAGCTCTGTCCAGCCTGGCCTTGGACACTGCCAGGGATCCAGGGGCAGCCACAGCTTCTCTGGGCAACCTGTGCCAGGGCCTCAGCACCTTCACAGGGAAGGATTTCTTCCCAATATCCCATCTAAACCCACCCTCTGGCAGCGGGAAGCCATTCCTCCTTGTCCTTTCACTCCAGGCTCTTCAAGTCCCTCTCCAGCTCTCTTGGGGTGCCTTTAGGCACTGGAAAAGGCTCTAAGGGCTCTCCAGAGCCTCCTCTTCTCCAGGCTGAACATTCCCAGCCCTCCCAGCCCATCTGTGTAATGCTCTAGCTCTTGGAGCACTTCCTGGCCCTTCCTGTCTGATATTGCGCTGGTTTATTAAAGGAAATTCTGACTCTTTCTGCTATCTCTGTGTATTTATCTCCAAAGGACTGTGAGTACGGAAGAGTCATCCCCTATGTTCCTCAGCTCTTCTTTGGGGAACTCACCTATAAATGGAACTGCAGAAATGGGGAGGGAGGAAAAGGAAACAGGATGTGAATCGAGCACCTGCATAGTGACCACAGATGTCCACTGCTAGACAGACACTGATGTCAGGCAGATCATGCCCTCCAAATAGTGCTCAGAAAGAGAACAAGTTTGGGATTTCTGAAACTGCTCTGAATTGGATTTGCTTAAACAGATGTCATTAGTAAAAGCAATCAAAGAAAGAGTTTTGATCCCTCTTCCAAGCTGATGCCACTTACCATGTATCTTCCCTGCATTCTTCTAGGGAAGCTGTTTTTGATGTTGTCCTGTCCTTCTTTTTATAAGGGAGCAAAAATACTTTATTAAGTATTACTCTTTCAGTTTTGTTTCCTCTCTTCTTCTGAGATACAGTAAAGTGAACATTCAGCAGAATAGTTTTGTATTTTTTGAACACAATTCTTCTTTTATCCAACTGAGGCCCTTCTGTGATCATGAAAAAACAGAAACTGTTGTGAACTACAGTTTACACTCATAAGAGGTTGACATGGGTCAGTTCTCCAAGGTTATTCTTAGTTCAACTGCTGTGTAAACTGTTGATGTCACTGACTGGAGGCTGCTCTTCAGGACATTATAGATATGATAATTATATGACAGAAAATGCAACATATAGTTGAATCTGACCTTCAAGTTCACTAGCTTAAAAAAGGAAAAAAATGTCTGTAAGAAATTTGCTGCTTTTCCCATTACTAAGATGTAATAAATGCCTTCAAGTTTATACTCAGTCGACAGCATATACACATGGACAGCAGTGCCCATCCATCCAAATGTACCCCAAGCTAGGGTACATTTTAAGTCTCAATGATCACTGCCTCCAGAAAGCATTTTTGAGACAAAACAGGCAAAGTCTTTTGCATATCTAGACAATCATCCAATACTAGGATCTTCACTCTCACATAAACACTTCATGTTTTTCCACAGAGGAATCTGAGATAGATTTTTCTGAGAAATAACAAACCACCAAAAATTAATAAATGACAAACAAGGGAAAAGCACCACTTCCTCACTCAGCACATTTTCCTTGATTTTCATTAAGCATTCAGATTTACAGATGCTGATATTGCCACAAGAGCAGTTTTTTTCTGGTTTAACTTCCTCTTCCAGTAGAGCAAGCACAGCTGCAAAATGCAAGCTCACTTCTAGGCTCTCTTACACATCACCAGTTTACCACATTCCAACCAGTCACAGCTGTGCAACACCCCGTCAGGGTACTGGGATTACTGCAGTGCCACAGACAGTTTAAGTGAGGCTCATGGAGCTGTACAATTTTAACTATGTTTTATATGTATAATTAAATGATGCATGACATGGAAATAAGCCAGCTGTACTGAAACTGAACAAACTAACTGCTCTGATGCAACAGTTAAGCATCTCATCAGTTCTAAAATGAAACAGGTTTAAAGCAAAAACAATATAGAGAACAGAATGCTTGACACTGTTAAATAGCATGGTCAAAGGATAATTTTTGAACATTAAGGAAATGCATTCACCCAGTCAAATTTTCAAAAGAATTCCTGGCACCAAAATGTTCTCTGTTTGCTTTTTCACCATGTTTTAAGAATGGATCACTCTGGGGGAAGAAAATCCTGTGCGCAAAACACTGCGTGAAACTAAACAATCCTTAAACATGGCTAATTTCCATGTGGAGCTGATGATTTAGCACTGTCATCCTTCAGCAGAGGAGAAAGAACTACCTGTCTTTAGTTTATTTAGGTAAGATGAAAAAAGTGAGGAGCGTGAATTTGATCTTGCTTCAATTTACTTCAGTGGAAAAACTCTTGCCATGACTTCAGTGAGAATGAGACTGCATCTTAATTCATTCTATATGGAGAAAAACAAATCAGCTGAGAATAATGCTTTTGTTTATTAGATGTAAATTACTACCATAGTCGTTTCTAACAGTGCTAAGTAAATCCTGCTTTAAAAGCCAAACGTTGCCTTCAGTCCTGCTTATTCCTCTGTACTGTGTCACAATGCAGGATTCCTGGTCCTCTGACCAAGTCACCGCTGTCACAGTAAGCATGGCTTGCTCTGGGGAATGGCCACATTCCCACACGGGAATGATAGATGTTTGTGGATGTCACTGGTGACAATGTCCAAATCTGGGCTAGGGCATGCCCCCCAGCCAAGAAACTAGGGTGCACACTTTTGTAATATAAATGCATTCACTGAGAACACAGACTACACTTACTAAACTGTCCATGAAAAGCAGCCAAGTAAATCAAATCAATAGGGTTAAATTTGCAATTAGGATTCTCTCTTTCGGCAGAAAATTTTAGGATAGCCACAAATTGAGAAAAATTTGCTTTTTTTTCTTCTTTTTCTCAGAAGGCAATCAACCTTCTGGTCTGGCTATTCTTTACTTCTCCCTATGAAGTAAAATCTAAAAAGACACACACACGATATTTATGGAAGGACCTCCCAATGAATTAGGAAAAATTATTACTCAGAAGATCAAACAGAAACAAGACTGTCTACACTGTATGAATTAAACATACATGAATTAGGACACTGAGCCTTCCATTCTTTAGTAACAGAACTGATGCTGTCCTGAAAATGACATTAATGAATTAGACTGGTATATGAAAACCTTCTGCATCTGCTCTAGAGGTTGGAATGAGGATGTTAAATGAGGCAGCAGACAACAAGGACGTGCTGCTTAGGGAAGCTGAATATCACTTCTGTGCTTGTGGAGTTCTGCAGTTTGGATGAAGGTCACAGGTTATCTCCAGCTACATGAAAATGAGTGATAAATACACACTGTTGGTCTTAGACTGAAAGCAGTACTAGGCAAAGAGAGTCAAAATATGGAATATTACTCAAAATCATCCCCTGGTTTTCTAAAGATCATAATCTTCTATTAGAAGACAGTTTGTTACCTTCTCCTAATATTAAAGCTGTAATAGTAAAAGCACCTCAATCTTGTAGAAGTATCTAAGATACACAGAATAAGTAAGGTATATGGAGTGAGAGCACCCTAAAAACATCACAAGAGGAGTGACAATTTCTGGGATAGTAATGACATGAACGAGTATCTAAACGTTAAGTCTGAGTGAATAAGAGAATTTTTCAACTAATGGATCAGGGAAAATGTGAAAGGATGAGATATGTGATTAAAGATCATAGTGTATTCGGTTAACACAGGTGGAAAATATATGACTTTGATTCTGTACTACAACATATTTTAATTGATTTGTGTGTAGTTTTAGTTTTATACATGCACAATTTTTTAGAACACATCTTTAGACTGGGACAAACAATAAAGGAAATCCATTGTATGACTTTACATTGATCCCAACATCACTCACTGGAATATCTTAACATTTCCTGCACAGATTCCCATTCGTTAAGATGACAACCTTGAGAAGAAGGAAACCTATAACTGCCATTCAGAGAAGGTCTAAAATTTCAATTGCTGTTTGAACACAAAGGAGCTTTGACATGCTGTGGTTTATTGAAGCACTCCTGCAGTTATAGACACATCTTTAACCACCCTACCCTCTCCCTCTTCCTCCATCCACCACTGATTGATGCAACTGGGAGATTCAGTAACTGCAGAGCAAAGTCCCGCTTACTTCCAGCTCTCCTGCCCCAGCAAATGCTCAGCTCTTCTGGGAAGATGGAGCTATGCCATAAGCACATTGCACCTGAAAGGAGATGAAACCTTCCCTTCAAAGACACATGTGACCAGGTTTTTGGAACTGCCTGATGTGGCCAGTTCTCATCTGTTTTCCATAAAGAAGGAAAAGAGCCCTGTATTCTCCTCTTCATGATAGTTCAAGTATGAATTCCAAAGAACAGAGATGCCAGGACTTGTCAGTGACATGACTAACAATTTTATGAGAACTGGCAAAACAGTTCATTTCTCCTACATCTTATTCTCAGAAACCTTGGAATTGTTTTGTCTGAAAGATTTGGGGGGAGGAAGGTGGGCTTAATTCTCACAACTATATTAAATATTCAGTACATCTGATATTCTGTTGTCAACATGCAAAATATAGTTTAATTATGATAAGCTATACTGGAATCATTTACAATACATAAATGTGAAAAAACAGCATTAAATTATTTCTTGTTCCATGTGGAAAAATATACACCTTCCAACCCCCCAAGAAAGTAAGACAAGGCACAATAAATTCTGGTAATTCTCTTTCTTCTGACTTTTCAGTTCCATCACAGCTCTCAAAACTAAGATTTACGTGCTGTTTTGCATCTGTATCTGTTGTTGATTTTCCCCCCCTACAGGGATATAGGTGAATAAGTTTGGACAGGAAACGGTATCCCTCAAGCCAAACTGAAAGGTTTATAAAGTTGCTAATAAAAGTTTGGGTCAGGGCCTAAATATCAATCATCTGCTCACTGTCTTTTTAAACGAGCTCAGGCATTTTCCCAACTGTTCCCAGCAGGTCTCTGCCACTATTTTAAACTAAGATTTCAGCCATTTTTTTTCCCCTGTGTTGACCTCACTAATTTTTCTTTCTCCCCCTCTTTACCTGCCAAAGGCATCCATCAGGATTTTGCCAAAGGCTATCTGCTTTTGAAGTTGAGAGGGATTCACTAATCGTGAGTGTCAAATCCACAGTAAATGCCATGGCCATATGGTATATGCTGCTTTTGGGAATTAGCTCAAAAGGCCTAGCTGTGAGAAGGCCGGCTGTATGTCAGGAGGGTTTTACTGCTAACTTTCATAACTCATGTCAGCTCTTTCAGTTTCTGTATGCATTGGCTTCAGGGAGTGCAACTGTTCCCTGAATTTATAAAAATGTTGTCAAGATCCCTTGATCTTGCTTCCTCTGTCTCTCTCGCACAAACACATCCAAACACATTTATATACACAGTGGAATAGCATGCACAGTGGCATGCAAATCTAGCAAAAGAGAAGCTTGTAAATAAATAGCATGTCATTCTGCTTACTCAATACATTTCTCTGGGTGTTAAACTCATGATAAACATATCATAAGCCCCGATGAAGGCTCTACAGCCTGTCCCATCACACCATCCTGAGTGTAACTCTGCAATGCATAGGAAGACATAAGTTTGAAAAACAGAGCAGAAATAGCTCCCCTAAGGGCAAGGGGCTGACATAGCTGAAACATAACTAACTGGAGAGCATTTGTTTTCACTAAAGAAGGAAGTGTCAGTGACACATCTCTGTGCCTGTGGAGGTGTACTGTACATGCAAAGCAAAAAGAAATCCACCTTCTTTAAAAAATTGGCCATTAATACATAAATATGTCTGTGTTGAAATCCCTCAGACGGTACCATTCTTAACAAGAACTACACACAAGACTAAGAAATTCTGCAGAGAATCACGCTTTTGTGATCCAAAGAGGCAAGGAGAAAGAAAACCACATATGAAGAGTTTAACATACCCACTTAGTGATAGAAAAAGAATTATTACAAAAATAAATGTCAGTCCCCTTGAAACACTTGAGTCAGCGCTCTCAACTTTCTCTGATGCTGTAGGAAGGTGTGAATGTCCTCCATGTGTCACATCATCCACACCAGCCACACAGGAATGTCTCCAATGCACCTCAGAGCCTTTCAAGGACCACTCCCCTCTAATTTATGTATAGTCTGTTAACATCCTCTTGGAGCAAACAGAAATAATACTTTTAAAAGACATTTATACTTCAGAAACATGTGCCCCGACACAACAAAAAACCCAGATTTTAATACTGCCCCGAGGCAGAATTCATCCATCTTTAAGGCTTCTATTATGTATTTCCTGGTTAGTAATACAAAAAGAACTGCTGGCAGTATCACATCGAAACGAAAGTGCCAGAATCAGAAAAACTACTGAAAAGTTTACCTTTATAGGAAAGCTTCAGTCTTGGGATATTTTGTTTTGACGTTCCAGTGACTGGAAGGAACAGCATCGCTAAAGACAGCAGGCTGCAGGCACGTGGCACTTGCAAAGCTCTCATTCTGCTCTCCTCTTCTGTATCTTCTTTTGTACTATGGTGAAATATCTCCCCACTTTTCAAACAATCCAAGTTTTATCTGGAAGAAAAAAAGAAAACATCTGTAGATCTGCTTTACTGCATAAGCAACAATTCTGTAAGCAAGCCAGACCTATTTCTAAAGAGCACCTCAGTTAATTTCTTTGCTACGAAAGTATTTTTCCTCTAGTACAAGTAAATATGTTTTGTTTCTTTAATACTAAATTTACACATTTTGACATTGGAAAAATATGTAAACTTTTCAGACACCAATGTCTAGCCTAGCTAACGTTTAAGCACAAATTAAATTAATGCAGTATCCATAAAAAGAACATTTGACATTCAAAAGTGACCATGCAACTTGATAGTTAATACCAGTCCATTGGATATCTTACATGTTTTATAACTCTTTTTGTCTCAGTACAACAGCTATTGTGTGTTTATGCTATGACTAGAATGAACTGTAATGTCTCAGATGCCATGGGGGTACAAGCTGAGTTAACAGTGAGTACTTACCCATCAAAAACTAAACTAAGAAAACTGGAAAGAGCAAGCAGTTGTGTTTAGTTTTAATAGAGAAAAAAGTCAAAGCGGATGATGGATTTAAAAGTGCTTTCAGTATGATATTTCCAGCAGAACAACTGCCTCAACTCATCCACCAAAATGTCCCATAAACTTTAATGAGTGTTTCAGGCTGGGGTCAATAGGCTGATATGGGATTTTGTTAGCACAGTGTGCAACTAAGCCAGCTTTGCAACACTTTTCACTTAGTAAGAATCATTCATATTCCATAAATCTTGAAGTGTTTTACAACTGAAAGCAATTATCACTGCCCTTATTTTCCCTATGCAAAAACGGAACCATAAAGCTGCAGTGAACCTATTTCCTCAAGGTCACACAGCAAGCACAGTAGTTGAAAAGAAAACAGCAACAGCAGTCCTGCTGTCCTTTGTACCCAGCTATCAAGGATCCCTTTTGCCCAATAACTCGACTTTTGCACATGAAATTATTTGAAATGGCATCTTGAGTTCTGAAGGCAAAACTTCATGGTTAATAAATCACAGAGATCAGAGTATGAAAATATTTGTGAGACCAGATCCTTCCCCCTGCAAGTGCCTGATGCTAGAGGTCAAGGGAGATGGCTGGTGAAATGACAAATGTCAGTGTTTGAGTAATGCTGTAAAACCAAGGAGTAAGGAAATGTTATGGTTAGTCAAGAGATTAATGGCTCATGATGTGCCATGAAAATTCTTTTCTGAAAGGTACTGGAGCTGCCTGATTAAAAGAGCAATCCTAGTGCCCACATCAGCCAGCACTTGCACAGACACCAAAGGAGAGGTTCCTTGCAAGTCCATGAGAGATGCAGCACAGCTTGTGGCCCCTGAGCCTTTCCACTGGTCTGTTATTTGAACTCCTGCAGCACTGGGTCTTGCAATTCTGTGAGCTACAGCAGCACCCAGAACCAATTCGGCACCTCCTGATACAGGCAGTTCATCCTTCCTGGCATGAAAGGATGGAAACAGAATCCCTTCCGTTCTCTCTGACACAGGAAATCTTTCTCAGATGAAACTTGGGCTTTCTGAGCCTCCAGACTTTCGCTCAATAGCAAAAGACAAGGAAGTGTGCAAGAAGAGCATGATGGTGAAAAAGAGGGAAACAATTCGTAAAATCCCCAAAGCATAATTCCTATTGCAGAACACTAAGCTTCTTCCTTCTCAGTCCCCTCTTCAATACTCATATTCAGTGTCTGAATGCACTACTCTTGGCCAAGTGTGAGTACATGTTCACGAAATGACATGGAGAGAAAACAGACAAACATGAAATGCCTGTTTCATCTTTCTCTTCCCTTTATTACAGTATCAGATCCTAAGAGAACACCCTTACTTCTTCTGTGCCAACACATCTATCTGAGGGTGGACCACGAAGGACTAAAGTGGATTAGACTATCCCAGGGTTAAATCGCCTTGAAGAAATTTATTTAGAGGTGAAAAAGGGGAAAAGAAGGAGAGGGGAGGAGGGGGAAGAATATATGAAGATGAGACACCAGCCCTGTTCATCTTCAGCAGGATGATAGTGACAAACCATACTTCAAAAAGAAGCAATTAAGAGGGAGCCAGTCTCACTGCAAGTATGTTGAGAAGTCACGGCCCGAAGGTCTGGGCCTCAGCCAACAGGGAACTCACCAAAGGATATGGGGCTCATTTTCTTGAGGCAAATTACTGTGAAGAATCAGGACTAAATTTGACTAAAAAAACAGTTGCATCAATGCACTGTCATTTGCTGAATTGATTGAGAATCAGCACCAAACTCGGCCCTTCGGCCATAGCTCACAACCTCACTTTTTCATGTAGGCTTTTTTTGCTAATGGGAACCTTCCTTTTTTCTTGGTTGGGTTTTTTTTCCCCTTTCCCCTTTTATTTGAATAATGTCTGTGAAAAACCATTTGCTTTCACGAGGCGGTTAGTTTACACTGGAGGCAGCAGCTCTGTGAGCTCGAGCCAACCCTGTCCTGTCTTTAGATTCATTGCAATCTGGCCACATTGTCACATATATTTTTAGTTTATGATGATCCTCTAATACAATTCCAGCTTCCACACAGAGTCCTTCCAACAGTCTAGCTCAGGTTAATGAACTTCAGGCCACTTCTCTTCTGCAGGAATTTCGAGGCCCAGGGGGTGGCTGTGCCCAAGAGATTTGCCAAAATCCGCTACGATTTCACCGCGCGAAACGCCAGTGAGCTCTCGGTGCTGAAGGATGAAATCCTGGAGGTACGTGACCGCTCCTGGAAAAGGTGTGTCCCCCAGGGGCAGGAGAGAGCTCGGGATAGCAACAAGCACCAACTCCATTTTCCCTGGTGGTATCTCAGCAGTGACACAAAGCTTTGCTCAAACCCAAAGCTGGAGCAGGCTGCCTGTGCTGTGTTGTGTCATTTCCTCAGCTCAAAGACATCGGTCCCATTTTAACCACAGTGAGGAGGGAGGACAACAACTCGCTCTAGAGCCCTGCTCATCCCCCGCTGGGTCGGTTCCTTATCACCACTTCCTCCTCCACGAGGATTTGTTTTCTCTGAAAAGCACCTTTCTCATAACCTTTCTCTTACTGCAGCACTGTTGGCAGCTGGACAAGGTGGGACGTGACTTGGGCTGACACTGATCTGTGACCTGAGGAAAAGGTTTCTCTGCAAAATGTGGCTTTTTATTTATTTAATTATTTATTTTAATGCAAAAAGACATCAGAAACTCAGTCATTAGGAAAAAAAGGTCTGGAGAAACAGGGACATTATGTAGGAACTATGAGTTCTTCAGCACGCAGAGGTGCTCTCCTGTTCATCCTTACGATACATTCTGATGCTTTCCAGGAAAAGTTTCAGTCCTGGATTGCATCTGAGAGCAACAGATCTGATTAGAGCTCCTGGCCTCAGTGATGTCCTTCTGGCAACTTCACCTTTCGGATGGTTCGGCCCCGCTATATCCTGGTTGTTTATGCCTGAAATCCCATTTTCCCACAGCAGATTTATTTTTGTCCCTCTCTCAGGTGTTGGAAGATAATAAGCAGTGGTGGAAGTTGCTCAACCGGAGTGGGCAGGCCGGTTATGTTCCATACAATATCCTGGATGTGGTGAAACTGGAAGAGCTCAAACAGGTCTGTAGTCAGGTAATACCTGACTGGTATCAGCTGCAGGGCACAATCTGCCTCTGGGAATAATGTTGTCATTAGACCTCCCTGATTTCTTAGGATACTATGCACCAATCAGGACAGACCTTCAGAAGTAGACAAAGCCAGGAGATTCCTGAGTCTCCTATGATAAAACTCACATTTTGCTACGATCGTCTTCCCAAATAAGGCCTATCCTTCCTATTTGTGCACCAGCCTCCTGCTTTCCATATTTTTCCACATCAAGATTTTTCTTGGGGGTTAAATTAAAGATGGACACTTCCCTCAGCCAGTTCAGTTCAGCACCAGGAACACGTTACTGGAGTGGAGGCAGATGGAAACACCATCTAAGTGAGAATTAACTGAATACTGCAACTTGCACTGCAGAAATGTGGAGCTGGAGTGTTCTAAACACCCTAGGGAAGCATGGAATTGCTTCCCCATTTTGGTATTGCAGCGTTTGGGCAAAGCCTAAGGCGGCCCAGCAGGCTTCTGGATAAATCCCTGCTAGTTTAATCAAAACGTCAAAAAACTTTCCAGTCCGCTCCAGGCCCTTGGCAGTGGTCCCGCTTCACATCCCAGCTACGGAGCAGTGAGGCTCTGCCTTCCAATGAGATCGAACACGTTTGGCACAACTAGGAATTCCCTTGCGCAAACTTCAGACTTTGCTTTGGGTTCTTCATTCCCAGAAATTAACTTCTTCCATGCAGCTCCACCTGAGGTCTCCCCAGCCCCACATCAGCACAAGGAGAACACGGCAGTTTGTCCCTCCGTGGGTGTGAGGCAGAAAGCTTAAGAAAATTAAAAACGACCAAAAAAAATTCTTACTTTTCTTTCCCTTTCTA
This sequence comes from Coloeus monedula, assembly GCF_965178545.1. Classification (NCBI taxonomy): domain Eukaryota; kingdom Metazoa; phylum Chordata; class Aves; order Passeriformes; family Corvidae; genus Coloeus; species Coloeus monedula. The sequence goes on along the minus strand of NW_028120611.1, from coordinate 3,829 downwards.
ACCAGTCTAACCAGAGGTACAAAGGAGACCTGAGCCCCAGGGGCTATGGCCCATCCAGCCCAACCCACAAGCTGCCTGCCAGCTACGCCGGGGATAAGTGGGGCAGTGAGATGTTGTCGCGCCACTCTGCACAGGACGCCAAAGAACGCACGTGTGTGTCCCACTCTGGGCTCCCCTGGGTTTGGGCGCTCGGGGGACCAGACCTGCCCAAGGGGCTCCCCTGCACCTTTTACTGATCACAGCAATGGAGCAGCACTGTGTCTGGAGGCCATTCCAGGCAGGACAAGAGCCAAGAGAGCAGCCCTGGGGCTTGTGACACCGCCGGGGCTCTCGGGCGGCCCGGGCCGAGCAGGGCAATAAGTGATCACCCCATGCCTCCTTCCTCCAGTTCTAACTTCCTCCTCCTCCTCCCAAGGAGAGAGTTTCCTTTCTCTTCCAAAATGTTTAAGTGTGTCTAAGGAACAGCTCAGGTCAATCCCTTTCTCCCACTTCCTTTTGCTCATCTCCCGGCACACACACAGTGCCCGCCTGGCCGCTTCCTTCATGTGGTTCCACAGAATTCCCGGCCAAACAGGAGATCCGCATCACTCCCTCACCCTGCACATGCTGTGGGGCTCACAGAGCAGGAGAGAGATCAGGGGCCCTGCTCACCTCACCCCTTATCCCACCCTGTCCACTCCTGGAAGCAGGAGCCCTTCTGGGACGACAGGAAGCCCCACAATACAAGGACACAAATCTGTTCGTATCACTGAGTTATTCTCCACAGTCTTCAGGAGTTTCATGGGGAAAGCGATACTGGATGAAGAGTCACTGGAGTTTTCACAGAAGCACAGGATGCCCTGGGCTGGAAGGGACCTTCAAGCTCATCCCATCATGAGTGTGTTGCTCATTCCCAGTTTGTGCTTCCTGCCGCTTCTGTTCTGTTGCGGAGCAAAACCTGGAGCTCTGCGATCAGCAAATTAGTGACTAGAAGCAGCAGAGAGGACTGAAAAGGTCTCAATTCCAAACCTCCAATTGTAGATTCTCACAGAACTGTGCTTCCACATCAGGCAACAGCCAAGGGGTGATGGGAGCAAAATAAATGGCAACACAGGGGCACAGGAAAATGGGAATCACTTTTCTGGGCTGAATTTAAATAAGAATGTTGAGCCACATCCCCATTTGCCTTACAGTTTCCCCACAAACATTTAATGGCATTTTTGACTGAAGACTTGCTTTCATTCCCTACTTGTTTCTACAGAACTTATTCACCAAACGGATGAGCTGAACGACGAGCTGCTAAAGAAGATCACAAACAATAAAATTCAGCCTCCCCACAGGAATTTCAAAGTGGAAAAGCCTCAGCAAGTTTTCGTGCCCCTCACCTTTGAATCCAGCACTGAAGAAGTCAAAGCCTGGCTGGAGGCCAAGTCATTCAGCAAAGAGTAAGATTTGCCCTATTGCCACATGCAATGCTCGTCCTTCCCTGGAGAAGGAGCGGGGGAGGCCACCGGCACCATCTCACCTGGGACAAGCCACTTGGATTTACTTACAGAGCCTGTGTTGCAAATTAGATTTCAACCCTGTTCAATCCAGGCTCTATAACCAGAATGTTCAGAGCCCAAAGTCACTCCCTTTCTCTGGTATAAATATTTTCTTGGAGATAAACAGTTAACTAACTAAATCCAAGGCCTGAAATGCTACTGGAATTGCAGCTGCCACCTTGGAACAGCCCCAGGGCCCCGTGATATGGTCCCACTGCAGCTCCTGGCCTCCCATCTCCAACTCCTCACCTCTGGCACGAGGCCACGTGCAGCACAATTGTCACCTCCCTACTTTGTGTCTCCCCAGGACCGTGGAACACCTGGGCATCCTCACCGGAGCTCAGCTCTTCTCCCTCAACAGAGAGGAGCTGAAGAAGGTGTGCGGTGATGAGGGAAACAGAGTCTACAGCAAGATCACAGTGGAGAAAAACCAGCTGGAGGTAAGCATTTTTCTGGATAATTCCTGCTGGAATGGGGGCTGTACCAGCAGCGTCAGATAGCTCATTAAACAGGCATTTTAAAAAATACAATTGTGGGGAAAAAAAATGCAACCAAACCTACACCAGCAATAAAACACACGTAAAAATTCCGAAGTGTCTTTTGAGCAAATCTGTAAGATCCCCCTGTTTCCACTAATTAATCTGCTTTTTACTGATATCACTTATCTCTTTGAAACTAGCTCTACTTTTACAGCATTAATTAAATACTGTCACTTAACTGCAGCTTGAAGTTCAAATCCAAACTGCCTGTTTTGTTTCCATTCCAGAAAAGCAGAGGGGAGTCGGAGCTCCAAGAAATCACGAAGCGCCGCCAGGAAAGGATTGATTCTGCAAATTAAAGTCTCTCTGCTTTATTTCAGCTCTTAGCCCTAAGTAGTGCAGAAAAAAAGGGAATGAAAGCAATGATTCCTGGCCCAGGCCAGATGCAGCAGAGCTCCCCTTGGGGTCCAGCTGCCATCAGAGTGACAATTCCTTGAACACTGTTGGGAAGGGTTGACAATAAGACCATGTCCCACTGGGAAAGGTGTTTTAATTTTGCATGAAGTATTTTTTTTATAACTATATATTTTATACTGAAATTTTCCGTGCATGCGATCAGAGCAGGATTCACACGGGGCTGGATGTACAAGGGCTGGCTTCAAGCAAAAAAAGACCCCCAAAGCTTTTCTCCGAGGGCTGTCCCCTGCTCCCCACTCTCCCCTGGCAGAGCAGGCGTGGCACACAGCACAAGAGAGGCCAGCCTCAAGGCTTGGAGCCTGGACCAGAGGAATAAGGCTTTAGAACCCTGCAATGGTTTGGGTTTAAGGAAAGGACATTAAAGCTCATCCCATTCCACCCCCCTGCCATGGGCAGGAATGCCTGTCACAAGCCCAAGTTGTTCCAAATCTTGTCCAACCTGGCCTCGGACACTTCCAGGAATGGTGAGTCATGACCTCTCTGGGCAACCTAACCCTTTCTATTTCCATTTCCATTTCCTCCTCAGTGCAGGTGTCCCCTGCAGCCCACGAGCACAGGGCCGGTGACAACTGCCTGTCCTTGTCCTGTCCCCCTGTGCCCCCTCGTTGGACAAGGCTAGAATGGCAACACACATTCCCAAAGTCTGGCTGCTTCCTTAAATCCATGGACCAGCTAGTGCTATCTCTGAACAGCTGAAATGAGCTTTCAGTGCCTAGAAATGAGCAGGAGTGACAAACAAAGGGATTTGAATCTGGAAATAGGTGAGTTCCACCCGCCCACCGCTGCTGATGCAGAGGCTGGGGCTGGGGGCAGCTGTGCAGCCCTTCCCTGGGGCACGGATCCTGCACTGGAATGTTGTGGTGGTGTTGCCAAACCGGGCCTCAAACCAGGAGAAGATAAGCCCTGACCGTTTGCTCCCGACCCAGGCACACCCACAGCCCTTCCCAGGGTGTTGGTCACTTGTCCCCATCTTCACGTTTTCACTGCAAAAAGTCAGCTGAAATGATTCCCAAATAGCTGAAACCCCAAAGCACACTGGGAAAGGCAGGTTTAACGCAAATTAAATGGCCACAAGAAAAAAAACCCCTCTAATTTAGCACAGGGTGTTGCTCTTTACTTCCCGTTTTCCTTCATAAAGTTATGTGCATTTGTATATAGCAATCTGTAAATAGGGGTGAGGAAAATCCCTCTCCCTAGAAGCAGAATTAAGTGATTATGCTTCCAAAATTTACTCACCATTTCAAAACTCAAGCAAGCAGCGTAGTTCCTGTCCACAGCAAGTTTGGCACATTGCATTTCTAGCTCTGTTTGACTGACAGACCAATCTGATTGCAAAGCAGTGAAGCACAC